>NW_028274807.1:212372212-212505464 GCF_037043125.1 Eumetopias jubatus
CGATGAGAACTGGAATGTGGCCATGCACCCATGTCAGTGCCCTGCACTGAGCTCACGGAACCAATTCCTAGATGTATTATCACATTCGGAAAGGAGAACTGGGGGCACACTGCGGTATCAGACATCCTGAAGATTCTCCGCCTGCCCGAAAAACTAGCTCTTAAAACTGGCTTCCTCCAAGAAGGAGAAATGGGGGAGCCGGGGCACGTGGCAGGGAGAATCAAGACCCCAGGATTCTAATGTGGGTTCCAGGACCAGCAAGTCAGCCACAGGGGAATCACTCCTTTATTCATTCATCCAACGTCTGCTGAGCATCCCGGTGCGCCGGGCATCATGCCGGGCACAGGGACTATCAAGATGGGTAAGGTGGAAGGCTTCCAGCTCGTAGACACCGAACTAACTGCAATAAGCTGCCGTCAGAATGCGCTAAAGCAACGCGTCCAACAGACCAGAGGCCTGATGGCCCCAGGTGCGAATCTCAGCTTTGCCGACCAGCAGCTGTGTGACCTCAGGTGAGTAATTTAACCTCTCTAGGCTTCCATTTTCCTGGCCCCACGGGGAGTGGGGTGGGAGCAGGTGCACAGAGGCAGAGAGGCAGAGGAGGCTGGAGTTAACAGGGAACCAAATAAATATCCCAGAGAAGCCAGCTCAGACAAGATCTAAGGGACCTCAAGAGGCCTGGGGGACCTATCCTGACCACGTGGGCTTGAAGGGGTAGTGATGAAACCACCACGGCTCAGGGGCAATTTTATAAACACAGATGCCTCTGGACCCAGAGATTCTTGTTCTGGAAGTCTGCTGCAGATAGGTTCATACGTGCAACTCAGGGAGGTTTATGGGTGGACCAGAGGTGGGAGGGACTAAGGCATTGTAGTATTTTCCTGCAAATTCCTGGTGAAAATCCCAGTGAGAGAAGCAGCAGCCCAGAGAGGAGACCTGAGGAAGGCAGTTTTGGGTTTTTTTTTTTAAGATTTTATTTATTTATTTGACAGAGACGGGGGTGGCTGGAGGGAGAGAGAGCGTGCGCAAGCAGGGGGAGCGGCAGGCAGAGGGAGAGGAAGAAGCAGGCTCCTCGTGGAACAGGGAGCCCAACATGGGGCTCGATCCCAGGACCCTGAGATCATGACCTGAGCCAAAGGCAGACACTTAACTGACTGAGCCACCCAGGCGCCCCAGGAAGGTGGTTCTTGAGCGCAGCTAGAAGGAGGAGTAGACGGGAGGGCCCCTCTGCCTCCACAGTGGCCAGCCACAGGGGTCAGGGGCCCCGAGGTGGGTGCTTGGGGGCTCGGATACTCGGGAACAGAAGATGCAGGTAACAACAGTGGCCCATCATCATACATGCAGGATAGAGAAGAACATTGTGTAAGCAGAGGACCAGAGGGGAAACGGGGCCCTGATGGGACATTTGCCATCCAGACCACCATCCTTCTAGAAACTTCTCACAGTCTTGGAGGATTCACCAAGGAGATCTCCTGAACAAGCCAAGAGCCAATGAGGGGCTGTGGGAGATGTGGAAGTCGAAGAAAGCCCCAGGAAAGATAGAACTGAAATCCCTACAGGTTCTCCCTCCCCGGGAGAAGGCAGATGCCTGACCTGTGATGTCCACAAGGCAGGGACATCAAAAGGCCGGGGAGAGACCTGTGAATTCCTCAGACCGGGGAAGATAAGCTCTCAAAAACAGGCTTTCCGAGGGTGACTACAGAAAGCCACATCAGCCATGAGCACGTGAGTCGGGCTCCACCGGAAATTGCTGGACACAGAGGGGTGGCAAACGCCCTGAGGGGTGGGTGTGCGCAAGGCTGGGACACAGACAAAACACTGCGCACGTGCTGCCCAGACAGATTTTCTAGAAAAGGAATGTGACGGAAGCTCAGAGAGGACTGTATCCTCCTCAAGGCCACACAGCAAAGATGAGAGAGCCAGGACCTGAGCTCCGTATACTAGTTTGCTCGGGCTGCCATAACGCAGACCCGCCGGCCAGGAGGCTTACCCACCACACATTAATTTCTCACGGTCCTGGCATCCAGGAGTCCAAGCGCAAGGTGTCAGCAGGGCTGGTTTCTTCCGAGGCCTCTCTTCGTCTTATAAACAACCAGCTTCTCCCTATGTCTTCACAAGGTAGACCCTCTGTTCGCGCACAGGTCTGTGTCCTGACCTCCTCTTCTCATGAGGACACCAGGCATACTGGATTAGCACCCACTGTGAGGCCCTCGTCCTAAACCTTGATCACCTCTTTCAAGACCCGATCTCCAAATACAGTCACACTCTGCGGAGCTGCGGGGGTAGGGCCTCAACCCATGAATTTGGGGGAGAGGGACATAATCCAGCCCATCGTGCACAGGTGCCTAGGACACCAGTACCAGTACCTGTGCCCTTACCCATCACAGAGGGTTCCCCACAGCGTGCTCTGTGCAAGGCCAGCACTGGAATCACGGACGGGGAGAAGGCAGATTCCCAGGCCCGGCTCTAGACCAAATAAATCAATATGTCCAGGAGCCAGACCCAAGAATCTGCATTTTACACAAGGTTCCCCAAGGGATGTGGTGGGGACTCAAGTCGGACAGACATACCATCTACCCACCCTGGCCCCCACCTCTCCAGCCGGGGACCCCCCACCTGTCTGTCTCCTTTCTGCTGTCCCACCTGCTCCACTGAGCACTTCGCCCCAGGATCAATACCATCAGACGTCTTCTCTGGAGACTGTTGATTGTTGCTAGAGAGAACCCCGTAAACATGGTGGGCCGCCCCTCCCCGCCAGCAATTTCAAAGAAAGCTGGACCCACACCCATTTTATCTGCCAGTGTCCCTCTCGGCTAGGTTTCAGAGCCGATTCTGATCCCGGTTCTCACCTTAGTCAGCTAGGGCTGCCCTAAGAAAATACCACCGTATTTTGGGCAACGTAAGCCACAGAAACTTATTTCTCACAGTTCTGGAGGCTGGGAGTCTGAGATCAAGGTAGCCAGCTCGGTCCCTTGGTGGGGAGGGCTCTCTTCCTAGCCTGCACACTCTGCCTTCTCCCTGTCCGCACGTGGTCTTTCCTTGGGGCGCCCAAGCAGGAAGAAAGGGACCTCTCTCCTCCTGTCCTGAGAAGGCCACCAACCCTATCAAATTAGGGCTCTACTCTTCTGACCTCATTTAACCTTAATGACCTCCCCCAAAAGCTCTATCTCCCACGTGGCTCCCATGTATGAACTGGCAGGGGTGGGGGCTACGGGACGTTGCTTCTTGCTTTGGACAAACACGTATCAAGCCCTTCTCCAGCCTACACTGAGAGCATGATCTCATGTGCCAGGGGAAGGGGTCTGGCTGGCAGCTGTGGAAGGACCCAAGTAGGAAGTAGAAAAATCCCTATGGCAGCAGAGGAGAGAAAGTACTGAACAGGGCACACACTGGCTGAGAAGAAAGGGGGCCTATTGTGGGAGCGGGGACAAGGAGAGAGGTGAGGCCACAGAGACACTAGGGAATTACCATCAATGGGACGTGGGACCCAGGGAGGTGGAGAAGGGGAGGGAGAAGTGAGGGGCAGTCACTAATGAACATGGAGAGGACCAAAGGTCCATGCCCATCCTGATTACCACCTTCTACAAGCCTGAAGGCTCCAGAACATCTAGGCTAATTCCTCCACTTCATAGCTGTGCAATCCTATGGGCATCATACATCAAACCACAGGATCATAAGAAGCTTTCATGCCCCTTGGGGATTCTACCTCCTCACTTTTCTAGATGCGGACGGATAGTGCCACAGAAGACACAGGAAAGAAAAACCAAAAGAAGTCTTACAAAACCAAAGGCACTTTGTTTAAAAAATAATAATAATAATAATAAAGTAGCAGGTGGCTTTGATACAATGCAACCACATGTAATTAGAAAGGAACATCTCAGAACTCCTCCCCTTTCTGATCTTCTGCAAGGAAACAGGATACATCTTTGGAAACAGATTGGCAACAAGAAATCATAGAAGGGCTGCAGGAAAACAGGGGTAGCTCTACTCTCTCTATCCCTCTGTGTCCAAGCACTGCCTTTTTGCGCATGGTTAGCAAACACAGTTTTTGGAAAGTACCTATGTTTTCCACATTCCCACAAAGGCACAGGAGAGAAGCGAGAATCTCCCACTAACGGGCCGCTGTTCCTGAACACACAACAGAAGCTACCATACAGACCCGATGTGACACCATACCCTTCTGGAATTGGAAGAAAAACCCAGATGGGAACTCAAATTTTAATCCTCATGAGTCTGCCTTGAACTCCAACTGGAAGGCATATCCAGTCTGCATTTGGCAACACGGCACAGCAAATCTTGCTGTGCTGGAAACACAGTCTCTTTCTAAAACCCCCAAGGCCACTGGAGCACCCCCCCACACCAGGATCAACAGAACACAGGAGACCCCTCCTTGAAACAAGGGCCAGCGGTCTGGTGCCATCTCATGAACTTTCCAAGACGTAACCAAGGCTTCCTGCACAGATAAAAACAGGACCAGAGGGGCAGATGTGTTCCACAAGATTCAACACAGGCCCTGGTAACCCCAAATGCACAAACTATAAAGCACAGTGACAGGACACCACGTCCAGCCCATTCTCATTAGTTTGACCGTCTGTGGACTCCCCTTGGAACGCAGGGTTAGCAAACACTGCGCCGTTGTCCCTAGGGAAATACAAGGTTAGGTTCCTGCAAGCCTCTGGCCACAATGTTTTTGTCAACTGATTAATCCATAACCTTGTTTTATGTGCATTTCTGTTTAAATACACCTTATTTAATAGACAGTGTTGATTCATTAACTTTGAATCACAGCCAACAGCACCAGACACTAGAGCTCGGGCCTGAGCAAAGCTTATCCCCCCACGTATTCTGTGAGGCACATCACAACTCTCCTGCATTTATTCTTTCCACTTACACGAACAGCCCATCAACACGATGGGCGAGGCCTTTTCAAGCAGCAAAATCACCAGCGAAAAGCACGAAAATGTGGGAAACGCAGCACTACGTACATCATCAAAGGAGACACTTGTTTTCATCTTTGGGGCTTGCGTGAATCCACCGTCCCAGAGATAAAACACAGAACTCCGCCACGCCTGACCTCAGCTGGGAACGGGCCGATTCGGCGACCCAGATGGTCTGATGCTCTAAGCAGGTCCGGAAGAACCACCAAAGTGCACTGAATACTGGTTTTAGAAGTACAAATTAATTTTAGCCACGAGGCAAATTCACAAATAGGAAATCCCTGAGCAAATCTTATGAGGGCTTAAATTTAAAATGTCAAATGTTAAGAATATTAATTCAATTGGGACACCTGGGTGGCTCAGTCAGTTAAGCGATTGACTTCAGCTCAGGTCATGATCTCAGCCCCGCCTTGGGCTCTATGCTCAGTGGGGAGCCTGCTTCTCCCTCTCCCTCTGCCCTTCCCCCCGCTCACGCTTTCTCTCTCTCTCCCTCAAATAAATAAAATCTTTTTAAAAAAGAATATTAATTCAATTATAAGATAAGTTTTAAAGTCTACAGAGAAAACAATGAAGAATAGATCAGTGTTGCTAGGGTTGGGGATGGAGAGAGCATAACCATAAAGGGATGCCTGGAGGGAACTGGGGTGATGGCACTGTTCCGCATCCCAGTTATGGGGACAGTCACACAACTCTATGCATGGGTTAAAATTCATATAACCGCGCACGCACCCACATACAATTAAGATGCAAACTGATAGCACAGTCACCTCCCAGGATAGAAATGGGATGATTTTAGGGATAGAGTGTAGCAAGGGGACTTCTGTTTTTCCTCTCCAGGGTTTTGCAAATTTTTTGCAATGAGCGTGCATTACTTGTTATTTCAATTAAAAAAACATAAATAGGGTCCTGTTGTAAAACATAAGCCAATGTATGTATTCTTTTTTTTAGAAGATTTATTTATTTTAGAGACAGAAAGCAGGTGCGCACATGTGGCGGGGAAGGGGCTGAAGGAGAAGGAAAGGCTCTCAAGAAGACTCCAGGCTGAGCGGGGAGCCCCAACCAGGGCTCGATCTCACGACCCTGAGATCATGACCTGAGCCCAAATCAAGAGTCTGCCGCTCAACTGACTGAGCCACCCAGGCGCCCCTAATGTGTATATTCTTTTAAAGATCTTTTTTAAAAGATTTTATTTATTTATTTGAGAGAGAGCGAGAATGAGAGATAGAAAGCACAAGAGGGAAGAGGGTCAGAGGGAGAAGCAGACTCCCTGCTGAGCAGGAAGCCCGACGTGGGACTTGATCCCGGGACTCCAGGATCATGACCTGAGCCGAAGGCAGTCACTTAACCAACTGAGCCACCCAGGCGCCCTAATGTGTGTATTCTTAATAAAAATTAACACAAGGGGGGGCGCCTGGGTGGCTCAGTCGTTAAGCATCTGCCTCTAGCTCAGGTCATGATCCCAGGGTCCTGGGATCAAGCCCCACATCGGGCTCCCTGCTGGGCGGGAAGCCTGCTTCTCCCTCTCCCACTCCCCCTGCTTGTGTTCTCTCTCTCGCTGTCTCTGTCAAATAAATAAATAAAATCTTTAAAAAAATAAAAATTAACACAAGGGATCTTGAAAGAAAATCTCGTAGCAGACACCACTTTCGAGTTCCAGACACAAAGCCGACAGCGAGGAATCCTCATTCAACACCACGATGACTGTTCAAATAAATAAATCTTGCGACCATGCACACAGCTACTGAGGGGACATCATGGTATTTTTCTACCATTGGAACCCATATATTCAGGGGGCATAAATTCCTTTAATACAGCTTTCTCTGTAAAGGGGAAAATGCAGCATCCCGGAACATTCGTGATGCCTTCGTGTTGTACCGGGGACCACACAAGCAATCAGACAGGTCATCATGATCCTCAAGGGCTCTGTTGTAAATTAGGAGTCCGCAAACTCTCTCTGTGAAGGGCCAAAGTATAAATATTTTTGTGGGCCATGCAATTCCAACTATTCAACTCTGTCTTTAGGACACAAAAGCAACCATAGAGGAGGCCAATAAAACTTTATTTATAAAACCTGCGCGGGCAGGCAGGAGTCGGCCTATGGGCTATAGTTTGCTGGCCCCTCTTCTAGATGAAGGAGTTTGACTATGTAAATTCAAAACTGGGCTGAGAGTGGATGGCAGTAGGGATTGGCCCTCGATGAAGAGAGAGCTAACATCTGAGCCCAGGAAGGGAGCAGAGAAGGTGGAGAGGGAACAAGGTGCAGGTGAAAACTCTGCAAGAGACTGTGCGTTCCTGCTTCCCCGGAGCGGGGGGCCGGGGGGGAAGACAGTAGCAGACCCAGAGAGGTCAGCTAGGGTGAGGGGACAGGAGACGCACCCAGGAGGTGAAGGATTACCTTCACAAGAGCCATCGGCAAAGCAAAGCAATGGAGACACGAGCCAGATGCTGTGGGAAGTGCAGTGGGTGTGAGGGGAGAAGGAGGGTGGTTAGGGTCCACCGGGGAGGCTGGGCAGGGGAAGGCTGGAGATGGGCGGTGGGCAATGGGGTTCAGGGAGTACTGAATGTTTGTAGGCTGGAAAGGGAAAGGCTCCGGGGCAGATGGAGACCCGAGTACAGAGAAGAGAGCAGGAAGACCCAGGTGGGGAAGTGCCCCAGACGAGGGAAAGGTTTTCTCCCTCAATGCAGTTGTTCTCAACTAGGGACAGCTAGCAATGTCCAGAGACATTTTGATTGTCATGACTTGGAGAGAGGCGGTGCTACAGCACGTTGTTGGGGGGAGAGACCGGGGATGCGGCTCAACTTCTCACAATACACAGGATAGCCCCCCCCCAACCAAGACCTATCTAACCCCAAATATTAAGAGCACTGAAGTTGAGAGGTTCTACTCTAACGAGGTTAAGAATGGAAGTCAATGATGGAGTGGGGTGCAGTGGGGACCCCCAGGAGCTCACCCCCATGACCTCTATGAGTGAGTGGGGCAGGGATGACAGGCAGGGCTCAAGGAGAGAAGCAAAGGTTAAGAATAACCTCAGGGAGGTTACAGAGCAGGCAGAAGTCCTGCTCTGGGGGCCCCAAAGCACACAAGATAACCCACAAGAGAAATATCTGGGGCCGCCCTTGAGAAATGAGGGGCACCTGAGAAACAAGGGGGCTCTGGAAGCAAGCCTCTCACGCCTCAATTGGCCGACTGCTGGACTCCCCCAAAGCCCTGTGGGTTTTTATTTTAATTAATCCCACATTGCCTTCATTCTTTGACTTTGCAATGCCCCCGAGTAATCTCAGGCCCCAGCCAGCCAGTCGGAGGAGAAATGGAGGGGGAGAGCCACTGCCCAGTTGAGCGGAGCAGCAGGGACTCCACGGGAGAGTGAGCATCTCCAAGGAAGTCCTGCATTTCGGAAAAAAAATCACACCACCACCCCCTCCCAACCCCCAGCCAAAAGGCCCTACCGGTTGACATTAGAGATTAATGATCTGTAAAGTTTCTCGAAGTTTCCAAACCTCCGAGGGGCATCACATCTCATTTAGTTGATAGGATTTTGTTAACCATTACCACGGGCCAGGGGTAGGGAAGCTCAAGGCCAAGAGAGCAACCTTCTATTAAGAAACCAGGGCTCTGCAGCTTAGTCAAATCGCCTCACCTGCGAAAAGGGAAAATAAACCCTACGTCATAGGGCCGTAGTGAGGATTAACTGAGAATTATATATTCAAAGCATATGGAACAGCACCCGCCAAGAGTTTGCTCTTATTAGTACGTGTTAGTTAGGCATTATCTGAAGAATAAAAGAGTCACGGCTTGGAGTACTGGTGAGAACCCGAAGAATATGAACTGACTCAAGAACAAGTATCTTAACCAAACACCTTCTATGCGCCAGGCACTGTTCTAGGCTCTGGAAACGTAGCTGTGAACTAAAGAAGCATAAGCCTCTGCTCTTGTGGGAACTGTAAATATGTAAAGAAGTGGTAAACCCATCTACTGGCCCCTGGAAGCCCAGGCACAAATCCACAATTAATTACCAAAGCTACAAGGAACAGAAGAGCAGGGAACCACACACACACACACACACACACACACACGCACACGCACACGCACACGCACACGTACATACATACACTCCTAATGAGAACCCAAGCCAACTGCCACCTTTATTGTGCCCACTGTACACCGAACACTCGGGCCTTGGACCCACTGTGTAACACAGAGGAGCTCAGCAAAAGTGGGGTGTCAACTTTAGAGCCCGTGTGGGCTTTCTCATGGACCTTATTCACCATCAGGGAGCTCAGGAGCTGCAGCTCCTTCCCTCCCCGACCCCTTCCTCACCATGACTGATTTCCTTTTATGGAGAATTCTGAAAAAGTAACCCAACGGATATTTTTAAAAGCAGGGCCTCAGACACCAGTGGGAAACTCCAGCCATGTTCTCGTAACGGGTTCTTCATTTCTTGCCCCACAACCAGAAAGGCCTGCTACCAAGCCCAAGGAGGATGCTGGAGTTGCAGTTTGCCTCCATCTGCTGCCAGCACAGGGAGGCCCAGGAGGGAAGTCCGTGGGGCTAGGGGGTATGAGAGGCTCACCTGAGGTTGGAGACCTCCCTGAGCTGACAGGTAAAGAGCCCTTCATGAAGGGCAGAGCTGGAGGGGGGCTGTGGGGGTTATGGGGGGACATGGGACATCCAGCAGCAACAGTCCAGAGCCCCCCAAGGGCACCACACAGAAAGGTTCAAGTTCTTACTCCCTCTGGCACTGACTTTAGAGCAAGTCGAATTGTCTCCTACCAGAGCCTCAGTTTACTCCTCTATGAAATGGGCAAACAGTATCAACGGGGGGGGGCGCCACGGTGAAGGTGCAAAGAGATAAGCCCGTGGCATTTGGTGACACTATAATAATCATGATAAAGACACCACTGCTTCTGCTACAACAAAAGCCCTGTTGCCAAGGCGCTAGAGTTTGCCTCCGGACATCTGGAAACAGAACCCAAAAGTGTAAACATGGTTATGAAGTCCGCGTAGCCACGGGCCTAGATTCAGGGAGGGGGGCAGGATTCTACCATTCTCCCCCTGGAGCACCTATCAGCAGGGACCCCAAGGGACCCTCAGTCCAGTCACCCTCGACTCTCGCTCCAAAACCCGTGCGCCCCCGGCATTTAACTGTCCAAGGCCGCCTGGACCCAGGGACCCCACTTCACAGGGGATCTGGAGAGGACGCGTGTCGCGTCCCCGGAGCGAGCTGGGCTCGGAGAGGGCTAGGCACGGGTCCGAGGCGCGCTTGGGAGACGCACCCGCGGCGGGGCGGGCACTGGGGCAAGGTTCCTCCGGCCCGGGGCCCGCACACGGGGCGCGGAACCGCGAGCCCAGGCGGGCAAAGGCCAAGGTCAGCGGCTTCCCGCCCCGCGCGGGGCCGAGGCTACCGTCCTGGCCACCCGCATCCCCACACGCACCGATGAGGGCTCTGGGTCCACGGCGGTGGGCTCCATCTTGGCAAGGAGTCCTCCCCCCCCGCCACCGCGCTGCTCCCCGCCCACTCCCGGACCCCCAGACTCACCTTCTCCGGGGTACAGGTGGCCCGTGGCACCCAGCAGCAGCGCGGCCACCGCCAGCAGCAGCGGCGCGGACGCCGCCCCCCGCCCAGCCCCGGCGCCCATGGCTGCTGGAGCGCGGGGTCCCGGCGGATCAGAGCGCGCGGCGCCGGCCCGCGGGGGTCATGCTCTGAGGCGGCCGCCCGAGCGGCGCTGGGGGACGCGCGTCCTTCTCTTCCACGCCGGCGGCCCGCGGGCCGCAGCCCCCGCCCGGGAGGGCCCTTGAGACAGCCCCAGGAAGGGGCGCGGGGCCTCGGCCGCTACAAATCCCGCGGCCCGGCGGCGGAGGCGGCCCCGACCCCGGACCACTGCGGCCCGGGCCCCGTCCCGCGATCTTCCGGCCCGGAGCCCCTCGCTGAGCCCCGGCCGCCCGGCTCTCGGCCCGGAGCGCTCTGGGCCACGATCTGCGAACGCTGAGATAGACGGACGCGCGGACAGACAGACGCGCGGACGGCCAGGCGGGCACCTGGGCAGGCGAGTGGCGGGCGGGCGGGCGGGCGGGCGGCGGGAGCGAGGGCTGCTCGGCCCGTAAACAACGCGGCCCGTCAGCTGGGCCCCGTGCGGGTCGCGGGAAAAGGCGGCGCGGATCGAGACTCGGAAGGGACTCGGCGCCCAGGAGAGGCCCCGGGAGGGGTGGAGGGAGGACCGCGAGAGGGAGGCGCCGCCCCGCCCCGCCCGCCAGCCTCCCTACCCTGGGCCCGGTGCTGGAGGCCCCCGGCGCGCCCTGGCCGAGGGGGCGCCCCCGACACCCCGCGACTCGCGTCTCAGAGTTTGGGGGCGCCCCAGATGCCCGACCTATCGAGACGGATCCCTTCCTTAACGTTTTTGCTATTTCCTTCCCTTGGACTCTGGCAGGCTCATTTTGATTTTAAAAATATTTCATTAAAATACTATTTCTCTTGGTCACTGGGTTTTTTGGTACTCCCTTAAATGTTGCGCTCGCGTCACCCTCGTCCCAGTACTGCCAGCGCGTCTCGTAGTAGACGCGCGGGCGCCCCCGCCCAGCGCCAGGGCCCCGGGGACAGCCACGTGCACGCGCGCCCAGTGCGCTCAGTGTGCTCCGTGGCAGGGCTACCGGAGGGAGGGTGCCTTAGGCGCGGCCTGTGGTTCAAGTTGGAGAAAAGACACCTGGGAGAATGTGCAGAACCTCGCAGAAGAGCAAACCAGGCCCCAGAGAGCCCGGTTACCGCACAGGTAGACACACCCGATTTCCAATACACAGACCCAGAGTCCGTGTGTGTCTGAGTGTCTAGCAAATGGCATTCACGAATAGGGCACGATAGCGGCCAACCCACCTTGGGCGGTGGTTGGGGGTGGGGGGGAAGGAGCCTTTTAAGTCTAGAAAGCCACGACCGAGTGGAATCTGGCTTCCCCTCCCCTCACTTCCTGTGTGGCCTTGGACGTGGGACTTTCTCTCTCTCTGTGTGTGTCTCTGGGTTGGCCTCAGCTCTGTAATGGATGTAACAATACCAGCAGGTCAGATCTGAGGAGGTGCAAGAGCAATAAAGCATGAGAAAGCACCTAGCACAATTCTAGGCCGAGGGCGCTCATTCTTCCTCTGGTCTATTAAACAAATATTAGTTTGCCAGGAGCTGAGCCCACGGTTTCTCTAACCCACCAGACCTACTCCGGCCTCTGGCTGTTCCCTGGGCCTGTCCGTCCAGTGGCTGGCTCCACCTGAGTGCTCCAGTGAGCCTTCCCCGACCACATTTTGCAAATCCACACCCCCAATCCCTTTGTTCCCTTACCTGTTATTTACATCATTCCAGTACCTCCTGAAATTCTTTGGGTTTCCTGTGTGTCTTCTCCCTTCTCCGGGAAGCAGAAAGTGTGTCAATCTTCTTCACTATTTTACACCCGGTGCCTGATCTATCCGTTGCTTAACAAATATTTGTTGAATGGAAGAATCAATATGCAATAAGTAATGAGGATTTACAATGAGCAAAATAAACACACTCCGTTTCCTTGTAGACCTCGCAGTCTGGCGGGGCAGAAGGCCATTAATTAAATAATCCTGGGGGCATAAAGTGGGGTGGGGGTAGGGGGAATAGGAAAGGAAGACCGTTTGGGCTGAAATCTGAAGGTGAGGAGGAGTCAGCAAAGGAAAGCATGGAAGTGTTCTAGGTGGGGAGACCAGCATGAGCAGGGGCCCAGAGGAAGTCAGGCAGGTGTTCTCCCAACGGACCTAGGCACAGAGAGAGGAGAAGGGAAGGTGGACTCAAAGTCAGGGCTAGAAGGGGAAGAGCCTTGGATACACCACGTTAAGTCCCCTCCCAAACCATCTTTATCCTAAAAGCAATGGGGAGCCACTAGAGGGTTTACACAAAAGGGCTGACATAATCTGATTTTCTTTCCAATAATCTCTCACCATGTGCCATGGGGCAAGCATGGACCCAGGGAGAACAAAGAGAAGGTAGCTGCAGTCCCAGGATATCAAGAATTGTAGGTTCGATAAATGTCCCCCTTCTTCCTTGTGCAAACCTGTCCAGAGCTGTGGGCTTCCCTCGGATCCGCAGGAGCCCCAAAAGCCACCACAGTTCCAAGTAGGAAGTATGTGCTGAAAAACACGTGGAAGGAAACACGCTGTCCTCTGGAAATCCTTCAGGACACAGGACTTGTGTGTTGGATATAAGTCGAAAGAATCATTTCAGTTGTGACTTGGAAATGAAGACCCACCACTTCCTGAAACTGCTCACTGTTTCTTTCATAAAAAACCCCCAGCACCACCCCCCCCCAAAAAAACAAGCTTCTAAAAATTGAAAGTCAACCTCTGCCTTTTAAAAATCATTGGGACAGAAGCAGAAAAACCACCCTTTGGCAATCTCCAAATAATTGATTAGGGCAATAACCATCTGGGAATGCCAAAACTAATGGTTGGAGTTTTGAGAAGTAAAGGAGTATTTCCATGGTCTCCAAGTATCTCTCTGCAAGATACTTGTCAATGATAAAGGAAAGGAAAAACAGTAACTTCATAGAGGAGAAAGCTGGCAGACTTAATCACCTTAATTAAGTGATCAAAATTGCTTCTGGATTTTCTGTTGTCATTTGAGACATTACCAGGACAATTGGGGAAGACTAAAAAAGGTCCATCAATTATATAATAGTATTGAATCAATATTAATTTGATCGTTGTATGGAGGCGATGTGAGAGAATGTCTTTGGTTTTAGGAAATACATACTGAGGGGTACCTGGGTGGCTCAGTCAGTTAAGTGTCTGCCTTCATTTGGCTCATGATCCCAGGGTCCTGGGATCAAGCCCCATATTGGGCTTCCTGCTCAGCGGGGAGCCTGCTTCTCCCTCCCCTGCTCCCCCTTCTTGTGCTCGAGCTCTCTCTTTCTCTCTAATAAATAAATTAAAAATCTTTAAAAAAAAAAGGAAATACATACTGAATGAAGTATGTAGGGATAAAAGGGCAGACTGTCTGCAACCAACTTTCAAATCATTTCAAAAAAAAAACAGACAGAAAAGAGAGAACAAAGCAGAAGTGATAAAGTGTGACAAAATTTGTAAATCTGGTGAAGAGTGTGGACATAGAGATTTGCTGTACTATTCAAACAGCTTTGCATGGAGTCTAGCGTCATATCAAAATCAAAAGTTTTAAATTTTGAAAAACTATTTGGGGTGGGACGCCTGGCTGGTTTAGTTGGTAGAGCCTGTGACTCTTGATCTCAGGGTTGAGAATTCAAGCCCCACATTGGGTCTGGAACCTACTTTTAAAAAAAAGAAAACTATTTGGGGCTTTTTATTTCACTTTGTTTTTGTTAGACTGGCTTTGGTTTGACATTTAAACACATTGTACTCGGAACGCATGATCTAAAGAGAAAGCAAGCTTGGTTCATAGTTCATGAATATAGGCAATAAACACTTTTGTTGCCCATCACAGAGGGCTTGGGGAGACCTCACCATCAACCTGCTGGGGGCCTTCTCTTAGCAGGTCCCTCCAGTGCAATCATCCTCAATCTAGCTGTTTTCCATTTCACTGAAGCAGGAAACCAAATGTAAATCCAGACTCCCACGCTGTCATGGAAACCTGCTTTAATACATTACACTTAGGAGTCAGGAGGCAAAAACAAAAAGTAGAGACTGAGTTCACTTGTGAATAACAGTGCAAAAACCCCACATGGAGAATTTACTAAAAGAATCAGGCAAATTAAACACACACACAGCACCAACACCAATAGCAGAATAACTAGAACCAGGAGGGCAAGGATGGTTCAATGCTAGGAAGTCTAGCCATCAAGATCACTGTTTTAATAGATCCAAGGAGGGAAGGCTCATGAGCCCCTATCATGAAACTACAAATGTATTTGATGAAATCCGCAGCCATTCAAAAATGAAACCGTAAGATGCTACAGTGTGGAAATATTGTTTCATAATTTCAAAGTAGGGAATATTTCGTTAAGCAAGGCACAAGTCCCAAATCCAAAATCCAAAAATAACAAATTTGGCAATGTAAAAACAGATTATATGAATTGCAAAAAAAAAAATTCATACATAAAGTCAAAAATCAGATTTTTAAAAGTGAGAAAAAAATTTTAAGTGAGAAAAGATTAAATGACAGATAAAGGTCATGCATTCTACTATATTACAAAATATACAAAACATAGTACTTTTTTTTCAGTGAGATAAAACCCCAAACTCTTGTTTGCCAAAATTTAAATGGCAAAGGACATGAATAGGCAGCTCACAGAAACAGACTGCTAAAAAGAAAAAAAGAAAAATACAGAAGGGATTTCTACATATAAGAGGATGTTCAGCTTTCTTCATAGTTAGAGATATGCCCACATCATTTTCACTGAATTTGCCAACAACCAGAAAAACGGGCAACACAATATGAACATCTGTGAGAAAGCAGACACTCTCGTAATCACTGGTATAAATCAGGTCAATCAATGGGAGGTGATTTGGCAATGACTTTCAACAAGTAAATTGCACTGCCCCTTTCCACCTCTCATCTTATTTCCAGGAATTTATATGCTGCACAGGTATACTCCTGTGAGTGTAATATATATATATATACTCACAAGGATATATATATATTCACAAGGATATTCACTGTAACAAAACCTAGAATCAACTTAAATAACTCTTTCCCCCAAGAAACAGAGAGACCTATACATTCTCCTCAAAATACTAATCAATTCAAATATTTAAAATTTTTCTTGTTCTCTTTCTTTTTCATCTCTTAAACCATTCACATAGGGTTTGCATCAACAAGTTATGGTAATTTCCAATCTCATGGGTTTTCATTTTTCTTTCTTTCTTTTTTTTTTAGTTTTGAGGTTATAAAGGCAGGATGTGACATTGGTAGAAGAAAACAATCATCTTGGGGGCACCTGGGTAGCACAGTCATTAAGCGTCTGCCTTTGGCTCAGGTCATGCTCCCAGGGTCCTGGGATCGAGCCCTGCATCGGGCTCCCTGCTCCGCGGGAAGCCTGCCTCTCCCTCTCCCACTCCTCCTGCTTGTGTTCCCTCTCTCGTTGTACCTCTCTCTGTCAAATAAATAAAATCTTTTAAAATAAATAAAATAAAAATCTAAAAAGGAAAAAAAGAGAGAACGGACATGCTCAGGCAGCTTGATGTCTGTCAGTCATGCTCCCCTCAGGGGTACGTTCTCCACTTGCATGGAGCTCTGTGATTATTACCTCCATTTCTGACCCGCATTCAAATACACTCGGTTCCTGTTTTGGTTACTTTTTTTTCTTTTTATGGTGGCAAAGTGCACATAACTTAGAATTTACCATTTTAACCATTTTAACATGTATAATTCAGGAATATTTAGTAGATTCATAATATTGTGCAACCATCACACTAGCTCCAAATTTTTTTTCAGTGCCCCAAATGGAAACCCCATACCCATTAAGCAACCAATTCTCGTTTCCCCTCCCCTCAGCCCCTGGCAACCACTAATCTACTTTCTGTCTCTTTGGATTTGCCTATTCTAGACATTCCATATAAATGGGATCATGTAACACATGACCTTTTGTGACTGGCTACTTTCACTACTTAGATAATGCTTTCAAGTTGCATCCATATTGTAGCCTGGATTAGCCCTTCATTCCTTTTTATGGCTGAATGATATTCCAACATCCATTGGATTTTGAATCGTCAGACCCACCCCCACGCTCCCATCTTGAACCTACCCTTGAACCCACACTTTCTGAAGTCTGCAGCCCCCCGGTTGGATTTCTGAGTAAAGGGCTCCTCCCGGCTTCTGAGGCTTCTGACGGCACAGCTGTTGTCAAGATTTTGGCTTCGTTTCGTTTCAGAGAATTTCGATAGCAACTGGGCTGAACAAATAAAATGCTTAGAAGATGGGAAAGCTTCTATGGGGAACTATTTGTATCTGAGTAAGACCAGAAAAAAATATTAAGGGAGCGCTGCCAACTTATTTGTAAGTATGGGCACAGAAGTGTTTGCTTCTCCTGCCTACTTGCCTCTTTCCAGTGCGGTTTTCAAGAAAGAGAAAAGGCATGATGGAGTGCACATGGAATATTTCTATTTCTCAAAAGCATTTCTTTTCATGCTGCAATGTACAGGACTGTTTCCTACTGGCTGAGAGTGAGTTACCTGACCCTGGGTAGAAACATGGTACATAAAACATTATAATTCAAAGAAAACTTTCTTTTTTTTTTTTAATTTTTATTTATTTGACACACACACACACACAGAGAGAGAGAGAGAGAGAGAGAAAGGGAACATGAGCAGGGGGAATGGGAGAGGGAGAAGCAGGCTTCCCGGGGAGCAGGGAGCCCAATGGGGGGGCTCGATCCCAGGATCCTGGGATCATGAGCTGAGCCTAAGGCAGATGCTTAACGACTGAGCCACCCAGGCGCCCCTCAAAGAAAACTTTCTAACATAAACAAATAACAGGAAAATAGCCAGCAGGACACCATGACCTTTTTAACAAAAGGATGAGTTAATCTACATGTACTAAGATGAGGAAATCTGCAAGATATATACTATTTTTATACAAAAAGTTAAATGAAGAATAACGTAAGGGAGGGTGGGTGATTGGGTTAGCCTGGTGATGGGTATTAAAGAGGGCACATTCTGCATGGAGCACTGGGTGTTATACGCAAACAATGAATCATGGAACACTACATCAAAAACTAATGATGTAATGTATAGTGATTAACATAACATAATAATAAAAATAAATAAATAAATAAATTTTTAAAAAAAGAATAACGTAAGAGAAATACAACCATTTGTGTTTTAAAAGACAGCGTGAGATTCAGCAGCATGAGTTAACATATACCTACCCCCAGATATTTCTAGATGCATGAAATTTCTCTCAAAGAATACACAGGAAACTGGTTAACCTTTTTTATCTGCTTGGATTGTTTAAACGGTGTATGTTAATTCCCTTTTCAAAAATCAGCATAAGACAGAGACATTTTTTCAGAATAGCATCACCATATCTACCACATGAAATAAAATAAATACAGAGGAAAAATTTTAACAGTCTCTGACCCATTGAAAGAAAACTATAGTACTTTATGGGGGACATAAAGTAGAACTTAAAAAACAAATGTACAGGGGCACTCCCCCGTCCCCCAAAATATATATAAATCCAATTCAATATCAAAATTTATATCTAAAAGAGGGACTCCTGGGTGGCTCAATCGTTGGGCATCTGCCTTTGGCTCAGGTCATTATCCCAGGGTCCTGGGATCGAGCCCCGCATCGGGCTCCCTGCTCAGTGGGAAGCCTGCTTCTCCCTCCCCCACTCCCCCTGCTTGTGTTCCCTCTCTCGCTGTGTCTCCGTCAAATAAATAAATTAAATCTTTAAAAAAAAATTATATCTAAAAGAATATATGAAAATTATTCTGAAGTTCATCTAGGGGAGGGTTTCTCAACCTTGGGACGATGGACATGTAGAGCCAGATAATTCTTTGTCGTGGGGGCTGTCCTACACACTGTAGGGTGTTTAGCGGCATCCCTGGTCTCTATGAGAGCAGACAGCCCCAGGTATGACAACCAAAATTACCTGCAGACATTGCCAAGTATGCCCTGGACCACAAACTCCTGGCTGGGAACCACTGATTGAAAAAATAATTAACTCAGCACCGAGAAGAAGATCTGGAAAAGAAGGGTAATCAGGATGGCAATAACACTTTTGGATATTAAAATATTAAAAAGCTGAAATAAATTCAAATGGGCACAAGTATACGCAGGCAGTTGAATCAATATATCAGAAGGACTAACCTGGAAATACACCCCATTTTTAAATAATTTATCTTAAAGGTGCCTCCCAAGCAGTTGGAGTTGGAAAGAGAAAAATTTTCCCCAATACCATCATTCAATAAATGGGGCTGAGATAATTGTTTGGTAATTTGAGAAAGAAATCTATAAAGTCTTTTTTTTTAAAGATTTTATTTATTTATTCGTGAGAGAGAGAGAGAGGCAGAGGGAGAAGCAGGCTCCCAAGGAGCAGGGAGCCCGATGCGGGACTCGATCCCAGGACTCTGGGATCATGACCTGAGCCGAAGGCAGACGCTTAACCATCTGAGCCACCCAGGCACCTGAAATCTATATGTAAAGTCTTTAATGAGTGTAAAGGCTAGATCTAGGGGCACCTGGGTGGCTCAGTCGGTTGAGTATCCAATTCTTGATTTTTGGCTTAGGTCATGAGCTCAGGGTCCTGGGATCAAGACCATCATGGGGCTCTGTGCTCAGCAGTGAGTGGGCTTGAGGATTCTCTCCCTCCCTCTCCTTCTGCCCCTCCCCTCTTTCGTGTGCACTCTCTTTCAGATAAATAAATCTTTTTAAAAAATAATAAATAAAAGCTAGATCTAAAAAAGAGTTTAAATCTAATGTGCCACCCTAAAAATTTGCTAAACTTCAGATCGTTCTATCCTTTAGAACAAACTAGATGAATGTAGAATTGGGTGTGTATCAGTCTTCCAAGAGAAAGCACTTGTTAAGCATAATATCACGAAAAACATAACAACATCAAGATTTCACTTCATGAAAATAAAAATGTCTACATATCCAAAAAGAAATGACCGTAATGAAAATATAAGCAACAGAATGGGGAGATATATTCCACAAGCAAGATACAAAAGAGGTCCATATCTATATATGGACCCTATACATATAAAGGGTGTTCTCAAGTTGATAAGGGTTCCACCTTCCAGATAAAAAGCAAATGGTATTAAGAGACTGTTTCCAAGAGAAAACAAAACTGCCAAGGAACCAAATGTTGTACTATATGTTGGCTAATTGAACATAATAAAAAAAAAATATTCAGTTTTACTTCGAGCCAAAGAGACATGAGTGAAAATAACAGGTCGTTGCCATTGTCCAACTAGTAAATTTACCAGTTTAAATATAGGATACAAAAAGATATGAAGATTACTGTATGATTCACTAATCCCATTCTGAGATGTCCACCCAAAAAGAATTGAAAGCAAGAACTCGAACAGATGGTTTTAACCAATGTTCACAGCAGCATTATTCACAGTAGCCAAAAGGTGGAAGTAACCCAGTGTCCACTAATGGATGAATGGATAAGACACAGTGGCCCATCCATAAGTGTAGTATTATTCGGCCTTAGAAAGGAATGCGGGCGCCTGGGTGGCTCAGTCAGGTAAGCGTCTGCCTTCGGCTCAGGTCATGGTCCTGGGCTCCTGGGATCGAGCCCTGCGTCAGGCTCCCTGCTGAGCAGGGAGCCTGCTTCTCCCTCTGCCGCTGCCTCTCTCTCTCTTTCTCTCTCTCTCTGTGTCTCTCATGAATAAATAAATAAAATCTTAAAAAAAAAAAAAAAAAGGAATGGCATTCTGGCACCTGCTACAACCCGGATGAACCTTGAATATGTTATGCCGAATGAAATAAGCCAGGCACAAAAGGACAAATAGTGTATGATTCCACTTGTACAAAGTATCTACAGTAGTCAAATTAACGGACAGGAAGTATATTAAAAGTTACCAGGGGCTGAAGGCAGAAGGGGGATAATGGGTAGTTGTTAAAGAGTTTCAGTTTGGGATGATTAAAAAAAAAAAAAGTTCTGGGCTTTTGCTAAAAGAGTAACATGGAAGCTTTCTCACCACCAAAAAACAGAACAAAACAAAAAAATGTAACTATGTGAGGTGATGGCCGCGTTAATTAACCGGGTTGTGGCAATCATTTCACAAAGTATACATATGTCAAATCATCACATTGTATACTTTAAATGTATATAATTTTACTTGTCAGTTATACATCAGTAAAGCTGGGAGGAAAAAGTTCTGGAAATGGATGGTGGTGATGGTTGCACAAATATTGTGATGTATTTAGTGCCATTGAACTGTACGTTTAAAATTGGTTAAAATGACAAGTTTTATATTTTACCATGATTTTTTATTTTTTATTTTTTTACCATGATTTTTTAAAGCAAAAAACAAAACAAACAAAAACCCTAAAAGGAGGGACCTTAAATGCATATTTCTAAGTGAAAAAAAAGAACATTCTGCAAAAGCTACATGCCGTATAATCCCAACTGTACGACATTCTGAAAAAAAATGAAATTACGGAGAGAGTAAAAAGATCAGTGGTTGCGGAGGGCTCAGGGCAAGGGAGAATGGAATAAACAGGTGGACAGGGGCTTGGGGGACAGTGAAACTAGTCTGTATAACACTGTAATGGTAAATTCATGTCTTTACACAGTTGTCAAAACCCAAAGAAGAGGGGTGCCTGGGTGGCTCAGTTGGTTAAGCCTCTGCCTTTGGCTCAGGTCCTGGGATTGAGCCCCGCATTGGGCTCCCTGCTCAGCGGGGAGTCTGCTTCTCTCTCTGCCCCTCCCCCCGCAGGCTGCTTCTCCCTCTCCCTCTGCCCGCCTCCCCCTCCCCCCGCTCGTGTGTGTGCTCTCTCTCAAATAAATAAATAAAATCTTAAAAAAAAAAAACAAAGAAGATACAACATCAAGAGTGAACCTAACATAAACTATGGACTTTTTAAAATAATAATGCATCAGTGTTGGCTCATTCGTTGTGACGAAGGTACCACCCTAAAGCAAGATGTTCATAATATGGGAAATTGAGGGGAGAGGGGGAAAAAAGAGGTACAGGAATTCTCTGTATTTTCTGCTCAATTGTTCTGTAAACCTCAAACTACTCAAAATTTTTACAATAAAATTATTTTAAGTTTTAAGGTAATTTTTTTAAGATTTTATTTATTTATTTATTTATTTGACAGAGATTTTATTTCTTTGACACTTTATTTATTTATTTATTTATTTATTTATTGACAGCAAGAGGGAACACAAGCAAAGGGAGTGGGAGAGGGAGAAGCAGGCTTCCTGTGAAGCAGGGAGCCCGAAGTGGGGCTCGACCCCAGGACCCTGGGACCATGACCTGAGCCAAAGGCAGACGCTTAATGACTGAGCCACCCAGGCGCCCCTAAGGTAATTTTTTAAAAAAGGAAATAGAAGAACATGGTTCGGACACCTCAGCCGTCCAGTGTCACTGGGATGCAGTGAAAACAGTAATTTGGGGGTGGGGGTTATCAAGAAACGCCTTTTCTGTTTCTGAACTGTTCCCAGGGAGGGCAGCTCTGACCTTGAACTCCACACCCCCTCCCGCCCAGGGCTGACCCAGAGGTGAACCCCATTGACTCCAGGAGCCCCACCCCACTCCTGGCTGCCCAACAACAGCCCCTTTAACTTAAGGTTTAATGTACCATCTGCAGTTCTGGGTCCTGAAGTCACCTCCTGATCATTCATTTAACAAATGCTAATTGAGGGGCACCTGGGTGGCTCAGTTGGTTAAGCATCCGACCCTTGAATTTCGGCTCAGGTCCTGGGATGGAGCCCCATGTTGGGCTTAGCGCTGGGCATGGAGCCGGCTTAAGATTCTCTTTCTCCCTCTCCCTCTGCCCCGCCCTCCTGCTCGTGCTCTCTCTCTCTAAAAAAAAAAATTGATTGAGCATTACTGGGTGCCAAGCTAAGTGTATCCATCCCTTGTTGCTACTGTAACAAATTACCACAACCTTGGTAGCTTAAAACAACACATTTATTATCTCACAGTTCTGGAGGTCATAAATCCAAAACCATCTGGCGAAAGCAAAAATCAAGGTGTCTGAAAGTTCTTCTTCCTTCTGGAGGTTCTAGAAGAAAATCCATTTCTTCGCCTTTCCCGGCTTCTAGAGGCCTCCTTCATGCCTTGGCCCGTCGGTCATTCGTCCATCTTCAAAGCTGGCAATGTCAGGCCAAGTCCTTCTCATGCCGCTATGTCTCTGGTTTTCTCTCTGCTGCCCCCCTCCTTCACATTTAAGGATGCTCGTGATTAACACTGGGATCCCACAGATAATCCAGGGTCATCTCCCCACCTCCGGGTCAGCTGATTAACAACCTTGATGCCCCTTGCGAGGCAGCCTCACCGATTCCTAGGTTCTAGGGATTAGGAAGTAAACATTTTTGGAGGTGCCATCATTCCGCTAACCACACTGCGGTTGTGGCCTTAGGTAAAACAAACAAGATCTCTGCCCTTGTTTGTAGAGGTGACAGTCTAGTGGTAGAAAACAAGCAATAAACATGCTGGGGGTGGGGGGTGGCTGGGCGCAATAATAAAGATAATGGCAGATAGCAGGGAGTGCTGTGAACAAAATAAAACAGCAGAAAATCTGATAAGAATCAAAACACTATGCGCTGGAGGGTCAACGAAGAGCCCTTGGGCATACCACTCCAGACCATCTTGCAGTGTGACCACGCACTGAGAAGTCAAATGTGGTGTCCTCCTGGATGCTGCTTGCTTCTACATGAATGCCACCACCACTAGTTTGGAGAAAAAAACATCAACACTCCTAAAAGCATATCATCTTTGATAAAAGTAATTCTGCCACCATCTCTAATTACAAAGGAGGTCAAGAAGGATCCTGAAGAAATAAGCCACTCAGATCCAGGCAGAGGGGGGCGTAAATAGTAAGGAACAGGTCCACAGGCCTCCAAGGTGGAGGTCGAGAGGAAACGCATGGGTTCTAGGTGCCAGACTCAAAGGGGAGACTGGGAAATGAGGCTGCAGGGAGGGAGGGGGACCCCCACATAGATGAGGGGATGGAGGAGTGATCTCAGCCTGCTAAGTCAGGGAGGGAGGATGGGACCAAGTCCTGAGTGTGAATGGAAGCCAGCCAGGGGAGCGCTTGAGACAGGAACGGAGTGCGATTCTGCCACACTCAGTCTGATCCCGCATCCTCTTTCCCATCTTGGCCAGGGGAGGCTCCTCCTTTCCCATTGCACTGGCCGAAATAACCATTACAGTCACTGTGTCACTCCCGCAATCCTTCAGAAGATGCTATCGGTTCTTCCGGCAACATCCATCCAGAAACCGAACGCTTCTCACCAACTCCTCAGTCCCCAACCTAGTTCACTCCATCACCGCTCACCCAGCCCCCGCTTCTTGAACCCCACAGGTCGTCCTCCCTGGAGAAACCACCAGAGGGCGCCTGTGAGCACCCAAGTCAGGTCCCGCCCTTCTCTGCTCACAGCCTTCCAGGGCTCCCACCTTGGGGGGCAGGAGTTCTGAGTCCTCTCTCAGCCCACAAGACCCTGCAGGACGTGCCCTTGTCCCCTGCCTGCCCTCCCCTCCTCCCTCGCTCACTCTGCTCCAGCCACACCACCTCCTCCCTGTTCCTGGAACACACCAGACCCAGGGCTGCCCCAGGACCTTTGCACGGGGCTGTGCCCTCTGCCTAGAACACTCTTCCCACAGATACCCACATGGCTCCCTCCCTCATTCTGATCTCTGCCCTAATGTTAATCTCAGCAAGGACTTCTCTGACCACCCTATTTGAAAATCTGCATCATACCCTCACCCCCAGTGATTTTTGTCACCCTCTCTCTACCTCTGTCTCTTGTAGTTATTGCCATCTGAGTATGCTATCGGTTGTGTGTATTTTTATCATTTGTTGCCTGGCTCCCTCCTCTCAACCATAAGCTACAGGAAGGTCAGTGTCCCCGTACTGCGCACCAGCAATCCCAGAGCGTAGTAGGTGAGTGAGAAGTATTCGTGGATGGGGGGATGGATGATTTCTGTTCTGAGCTCACACGGGCTATGGGTGGAGAATGCACTATGGGGCAAGAGTGGAATCTTGGGTAGAATGGTGTAGCCACTGTGGAAAACAGTTTGGCGGCTCCTCAAAAAGTGAAACCGAGCTGTAACATGTAATGCAGCGATCCCTCTTCCGGGCAACTACTCAAAAGCATTGAAACCAGGGCGTCAAGGAGGTCTCTGCACACCCACCACGTTCATGTGGGCATCAAACGCCTTTCAAAAGATGAACGGATAAACCAAATGTGGCTCATTCATACAACGGAATATTAATCAGCCCTAAAAAGGAAAGCCATTCTGACACCTGCTACAATAGGGTGAACCTGCAGGCCACTGTGCTCCATGAAGCAAGCCAGACACAGAAGGACAGACACTGTAGAGGAGTCCCGTCCACAGAGACAGAGAGTAGACTGCAGGAGCGAAGGGCGGCGGGGGGGAGCGGAGGGGAGTCCGTGTTTCATGGGCACAGAGGTTCAGTTTGGGGAAATGGAAAGTTCTGGAGATGGATGGTGGGGACGGTTGCACAACCATGTGAACAAGCTTAACACCACAGAACTATACAGCTAAAATGGTTTAAATGGTAAATGTTATGTTATGCATATTTTACTACAATAGGAAGAGAGAAATAAATTTAAGTAACTCAAGCGAAGAAAAAAGTACAAGTAATAAGAGTATGGTGGCAGCCGAGGAGGTGAGACTCCCTAACAAACACGCTCATAGAGTTGATAATGCTGAGGTGCTGTTCACAGTGCATGCTGTGATGATCCTGTTGTTCCTATCCTACAGACAGGAAAACTGAGGCACAGTGGTGAAGTTCACACGGGGGCAAGTGAGCAAGTGCAAAGGCTAGATTCTAGCATCTTTAACCACATGCCCTGGTCCTCGCTCCCATTCTCTTCTCATGCTGTACACTCATTCTACGTGCCATGCATTGAGCCAAATCCCTTGCATGCATTAATATATATAATCCTGCCAATATTCCTATGTGGCAGATAATATTATTATCCCCATCCTGCAGATGAGTAAATCGAGGTTATGCCCTCCTCCACAGGGGCTCTGACCTCATCACTCCCCCGCTGGAAACCTCCTGTGGCTCTCCACCCCCCTCAGGCAAAAATCTAAGATTACCTTAGCACGACCTTCAAGGCTCCTAGCAAGCTCAGAATCTTATTTTCACCTCTCCCCCCAGCAACGCCTCCTTTGCTCTGGCCAATCTTGACTCTCTGCAGAGGTGAACAGAACAAACCATTTTCCAGCCTCAGAGCCTTTGCAGGTGCTCTTTCTCCTGCCTACAAAGTTCTCCCTTTCAGCCCAACTAACTCTTCTTTGCCTGTTAATGCTAACCTCTGAGGAGATCCCCCCTCCCCCGCCCCGACTCACAGCTGGGTTAGGCAAGCTGTGTATCTCCATTCCTGCAATGCCTGGTGCCCACCTCGGTCCCAAGTAACATTGTCGCAGCTCCTTCATTTGCATATCCACTGACCTTGAAAGCTGAGAGCAGAGGCATGTAGCAGTTCTGACTCTATCAGCTAAAAGTGTTAGAAACCCCAACTAGAAGCGGCTTAAATCTTAAGAAACAAGTATTCTATGATCTCAGTTATGTGGAATCTAAAAAAGCTGAAATCAGAAAAACAGAGTAGAATGGTGATTACCAGGGGCTGGGCGGGGGAGTTGGGGAGATGATGTTTTCAGGGTACAAACTTGCAACTAGCAGATAAATAAGTTCCGAAGATCTAATCCACGACATAGTGATGATAGTCAACAATATGTGTTACAAACTTCAAGGCTGCTAAGAGATTAGATCTTAATTGTTCTCACCACAAAAAAGAAATTATAGTTGTGTAACATGACGCTACCGGTGGTAATCATACTGCATTACATAAATGTATCAAATCACCATGTTGTACACCTTAAATTTACACAATTATAGTTTATTAAAAAGAAAAACCTTAAGGGGACATATGTCTTAGAAGGAAGAGTTTTGATGTTGGGTGGCTCCCAGGCTCCTAAATTCAGCCGAGTCAGAAGTCAGATTCTTTCCATGTTTCTGCCCATCCATCAGCAGCATGTTGAGTGAATGGAGATATTAAGTTCAGTTTGGAGATACACTGAGCTAGCGGGGAATACCCAGGAGGAACATCCAGGAGGCGGCTAGATTTCAGTGCCCAGTGTGAGACAGGAGACAGAGGATCAGACCCTGGGAGGGTGTGTGGAGTGAGAAACTGGCTTTGCCCAGCATTTATGAAGCACCTACTGCATACCAGCACTAGCTGGGCTCTGGGGATTCAGGGATTTCGTGGGGTGGGTTCTCTCAGAAGCAGACCCTAAACCAAGAATTTGGATGCAAGGATTTATTAAAGAGGAGCCGGCATCCTGTGGGGAGCTCTGGCATGTGAATTACGTGTCAGAGTCTGTTCTGCTTCCACAAGAGGGAGGGAGCTTTGTACTTCTGCACCAGTCAGTCAAGAAGGTAAGGACACAGGGAGGCTTCCAGGAACTTCTGGGTCACCTCTGGGAGAGCCACTCCAGAGCTGAGGACAGCACTGAAGGCCACAGGTGTGAGTTCTTAATAGAAAAGCATGAAGGGGGGACGAGCCCACAGAGCTGGGAGAGAGACCTGGGTGGGCACCAGCAAGTTCATGTCCAAGTCCACTGTGCCACTTATCACAGTATGATCTCAGACAAGTCCCTTCACTTCCCTGGACCCCGTGATGCAATAACCTCATCTTTAAAATGGCACCTACCTTGTACATTCATTCTGCAAATATTATTGAGCGCCTACCCTGTGCCAAGACTAGGGATCCAGAGGTGAACGGAGCAGTTAAAACTTCCTTTTCCCATGCATCAGGGGAAGGAAACACACAATAAACAAAATGAGTAACTGACCTATAAAAAGTCCATCGGGCTGGGATGTACGCCATGGAGAAAAATAAAACAGGGGTATAAAAGTTGCCAGCCAGTGGTTTAGAGAGTGAAACTTTAAATAGGGAGATCCAGAGGGCCTCTCTGATGTGGCAATATCTGAGCAGAGATCGGAAAGGAGTGAAGAAGGGCATTTGAGGAAGGAGGAACAGCCAGTGCAAAGGTCCTGAGGCAGGACGGTGCTGGCTTGTTGGAGGAACACAGGAGGCTGGTGTAGCTGAAGCAGAGTGAGAGGCGGTAAGTTCAGGTGGGTAAGAGGTGATACTCACACATCACAGGGTCTCAGCCCATCATAAGAACTTCAGATCTGACTCCTAGGTCTGTGGATTATTTAATTTGGATTAAATGAGATAAGGCAGTCTCTGCAGTTAATACAGAGCCTGGCATAGAGCAAATGTTCAGGAAACACCAGCCAAGGATTATTTCTCAAGACCATCAACAGAAAAGAGTATGGAACTTTCTGTAAATCGCATTGAAAAAAGGGAACATCATAAACTGCCCTAGTAATAGAATAATTATCTCCCATCATCACCATCTGCCTATGGACAGCCACAAAACCCCTAGGACTCAGCCCCCAGCCTTACGGTTCTCCAGTGTGGCCTGACCTCTGGTCCAAGGAATGGGTCTGTCTGAGATCTCAGTGCATGTTCCCAGCCCAGGAGAACCCAAAGGGCAGTTTTGAAGTCACATCTGCTGTCCACCATCAGGCACGTCCAAAACAAGCAGTAGCTGATAAACCGACTCTATTCTGAGTAGGTTCCCACACCCCACCTGCCCTGCCCTAAATGGAAAGACACTCCTCTCTCCTTGGCTGAGAAATGTGAAGATGCTCAATACGACAGGAGAAAAAAGGAATAAATTGATTCCAAGTGAGGAATTCAGCCAGTTAGGACAGTCAGTTATGATAAACCCCAATGTTTTAGTCCTGTCTTGCTCCCTTATGTAGCTATTTCTTGACCTCAGTTTCCACATCTGTAAAATGGGCACTCTGGGTTGATGAATGATGATTCAGAGATAGTCCCTTCCATCTTGTGCCTCTGCCATCCCGGGGATCTCTGCACACGTTTGTTGCAGCATTCCTTGAAGAGGGAGAGGGAAATAACCCAACTATCCATCTGCAGGGGACTAAGTAAATACATACTAAAGAATTCATGTTGTAGAACAAGGGTTGGTTTTTGTAAATAAAGTTTTATTGGCCCAAAGCCACACCCATTTGTTTCTATATCGCCTGTGACTACCTTTGCGCTATGACAGCAGAGGTGAGTGATGGCCACAGAGACCGTTTGGATCTAGGAAGCCTCAATATTTACTCTCTGGCCCTTGAAGAAAGTTTGCCAAGTCCTGCTACAGAATATTATACCACCCTTAAAAGTAGCATGCCAAGTCTTGTTTTTCCAGATAATGACATGGGAGGATGAACGTGATCTATGATTACAGAAAAAAAAAAAGGTGCAGAAAATTATGCATAGTACAATTCCATGTTGGCAAAATATATGGGTATAATTTATTTATTTTAGTATAGACAGAGAACATAAGAAAACACATATACAGGTGTGTATGTGGGTTTATAGCATTTCTGGGATGATATACAAATGGTAATTATTGTAGTTAGAATCACCTCGAGGGACTTCCACATTCTCTATTTTGGTGTCGTTGGTTTTTGTTTGGTTTATTTTTTTTACAATATGTACTCCTTTTTTTTCAATTAAGCAATTAAAAACTATTTCATTGTGAAAAAAAGTTTAATTGTGGCAAAATACATGTAACAAAAATTGACCGTTTTATTTATTTATTTACTTATTTATTTTTTATTTTATTTACTTATTTGACAGAGAGAGACACAGCGAGGGAGGGAACACAAGCAGGGGGGAGGGGGAGAGGGAGAAGCAGGCTTCACACTAAGCAGGGAGCCCGATGCGGGGCTCAATCCCAGGACCCTAGGATCATGACCCGAGCCGAAGGCAGACGCTTAATGACGGAGCCACCCAGGCGCCCCTATTTTTTTTAAAGATTTTATTTATTCATTTGAGACACAGAGAGAGAGCATGAGCAGTGGGAGAGGCAGAGGGAGAGGGAGAAGCAGACTCCCCTCTGAGCCAGGAGCCCGATGTGGGGCTCGATCCCAGGACCCCGGGATCATGACCTGAGCCAAAGGCAGACGCTTAACCATCTGAGCCACCCAGGCGCCCCCAAAATTGACCACTTTAACCATGGTTAAATGTACAGCTCAGTGGCGTGACATACACTCACATTATTGTGCAACCATCCCCACCCTCCGTCTCCAGAACTTGTTCATCTTGCAAAACTGAAACTCTGTCCCCACGAAACACTGAGTCCCCATCCCCTTCCCCCAGCCCCCAACTCCCACCATCTACTTCCTGTCTCTATGAATTTGATGACTCTCAGGACCTCATATAAGTGGAATCCTAGAGTATCTGTCCTTTAGTGACTGACTTGTTTCACCGGAATAAGGTCTTCAAGTTTCATCCATGTTGTAGCAGGTGTCACAACATCCTTCCATTTTTGCTAGATAATATTCTGTTGTACGGATACAGCACATTTGGCTTATCCATTTGTCCATCCATACACATTTGGGTTGCTTCCACCTTTTGGCTATTGTGAATAATGCTGCTGTGAACATGGGTGTGCAAATATCTCTTAAGCCCCTGCCTTCAATTTCTTTGGGTGTGTACCCATAAGTGGAATTGCTAGATCACATTGGCCATTCTATTTTTAATTTTTTGAGGGACAGCCATACTGTTTGCCACAGTGTCTGCAGTATTTGACATTCCTATGAGCAATACACAGCTTTTAAAATGAAACCCAGGGACGCCTGGATGGCTCAGTCGGTTAAGCACCTGCCTTCAGTTCAGGTCATGATCCCAGGGTCCTGGGATCAAGCCCCATATCGAGCTCCCTGCTCAGCGGGGAGTCTGCTTCTCCCTCTCCCGCTCCCCCTACTTGTGTTCCCTCTCTCGCTGTTTCTCCCTCTGTCAAATAAATAAATAAAATCTTTTTCAAAAATAAAATAAATAAATAAAAGCAAGGGCATTACCAAGTGCTATCAAAGAGGTGAAGGAACTGGAATGCCATACACTGCTGATGAGGGGGGTATAAAATGATACACACGCTTTGGACCAGTTTGGTGGCTTCCACTCCTGAGTCTTTACCCAGAAGAGGTGAAAACACATGTCCACATGCGGATTTGTACATGAAATATCATAGCTCTATCTGTAATTGCCAGGAAGCCAAAGCAAACCTAATGTCCATTCTCGGGAGAGTGAATAACGAAATTATGGTATCCGTCTGCTGGATGTGATTCAGGAATGAAACAGAGATCAAACTATGGACACGCAGAACAATGTGGACAAATCTCGAAATCATTATGCCGAGTGAGATCACATGCTCACACCAAAACAAAAACAAAAACACATACGGTTTGTTTCCATTTACATGAAGTACTAGAAAGTGTACACTAGTCTCCAGTGGCAGAAAATACATCAGGGTTTTTATTGGTGATTTGGGGGTGGGGGTGAGACAGAATGGAACGGTGATGAAGAGACAGTAGGCAATGTAGGGGGTTGACCAAACATTCATGACCTTAATTGTGATGATGGTTTTACACGTGTACAAATAGATCAGAACTCATCCGATTTGTTACTTTAAATATGTGCAACTTACCGTGTGTCAGTTTGGGTTCTAGGTACTTTTGCCATAAACATCTTTGCCGTAGACAGTTTCACTGCAAACACTTTGGCCACGTAACTCACGGGCCACAAGCCAATTTTAGCATACAAGATTAAAAATAATAATAATAACTGGTTGACAGTTTGGTTTGGCAGTTTGGCTTCATCAAAATGGCTAAGAGTTTGGTTTCTCCCATTTTCATATTGTATAAATCTTAGCCCTCACAATGGTCTATACAGTGTCTCAGAATTTTGAGCCCATGTGTCCCATAGAACTTTGGAACATCTATCAATGGATGTGTGACAATATGTCAAAAACAAACAACAGGGCAGAAGGCTCTCACGACGCAATACAAAGCTGAGTTACAAATATGCAGCCTAGGGGCACCTGGGTGGCTCGGTTGGTTAAGCGTCTGCCTTCAGCTCAGGTAGTGATCTCGGGGTCCTGGAATCAAGCCCCCATGGTGCTCCCTGCTCAGGGGGAGTCTGCTTCTCCCTCTTTCCCTGCTCCCCCTGCTTGTGCTCTCTCTCTCTCACTCGCTCTCTTGCTCTCTGTCAAATAAATAAATAAAATCTTAAAAAAAAACAAATATGCAGCCTACTATTTGGAAATAGATACATTTGGGGGGGCGGGGAGAAGAGGGAGGGAATCTTTAGCAGCTTGCCCCATGCACAGCTGGATCTCACAACCCTGAGCTCACGACCTGAGCTGAAATCAAGAATTAGATGCCTAACAGACTGAACCATCCAGGGGCCCCTCTTTATTTTTCAATAATCTCTACACCCAACGTGGGGCTTGAACTCCAGATCCCAAGATCAAGGGTCAAATGCTCTACCACCAGAGCCAGCCAGGTGCCCCCGGATACCTTTCTTAATGAAGGAAGAAATTTTAGTGAAAAAAGAGAAAGTGGGTTACCAAATGAGGAGAAGAATCAACAAACAAATACATGTACAATACTGTGAACGGAAGACTTCGAAGACGAGTCCTTAGGTACCACCCACAAAATAAAAATCAGTTATTTGCACAACATTGCTATGAATCTACACTATACATGTGGAATGTATTCAAATATTTCATATTTCGCAATAAAGTCTTTTTAATTTTGTTCATTTTTCATGTTTCATTATGTCCTTTTTAAATGTCCCTCTTTTATTTTTTGTGATTTTAACTTTTACAGCAAAACTGCCTTAAGGCCCATTAGGTAAGTGGCAAAAATCTTTGCAGCAAAGATGCTTACAACAAAAATGCCGGACCTGTTCCCTTACGCCTCAACAAAGCCACTGAAAAGAAAAGCAATGTGGTCCCTTTTAGTCCAAAGCAGTCCTACTGCACACGCAGCTGCCTGGTAGGCTCCCGACTCTGCAGACCCTTCACCCCACACTTGTACTGCCCTGCTCTGCACCGCCTCCCCGACCTCCCAGCTTCCCCTCCTGCCCCCTAGAGTCCATTCGCAGCACTGCAGCCCCGGGGCTTTTCTTTATCTTCGATACAATGTAGTCCGCGTGGTGCCCAGGGCTCAAGCGGACTGGCAAAGCCCCTCATGACTTCCCACTACACTCTCTCTGGCTCCCTATATTGCAGCCAAGTGAAATCTTTCAGCACCACCCATCAGAAAGGCTCTGTTCGTTACTGTGTCCCCCGGTGCCTGGAACAAGGCTTGGCACGTTGCAGGCATCCTGGGAAATCCTTTCCTCAATAACCTTCTTTGGGCTGGGTCCTGGAATTGACACTAGAAAACAGTGGTCTCTGTAAGCCCTCATGGAGCTTACAGTTGCATCAAATAATCCCACAAATGTATTAATATATTATAAATATATTAGATTATTATAGTTTATAAATATAATAGATAAATATATTATTACAAATGCCATTCATTTGCTCATTCAACTGCACCTTGCCAGTAATCATCTCTAGCATGCAATGGGTCTTTCATCCCTCTGTGACTGGCATCTCAACTGGAAAGAACTTCTCCATCTAGAAAACTTCTATCCATCCGTCAAAACACAGCTTCAAGTTTACTTCCCCTGACTCTCCTCCCTCCTATACTTCATAAAAGGAACCCCTCTCTCTACTGAGCTACCATAGAAATACATAAACTGGAGCATTCAACTCAAGAAGTCAGTAAGAGAGTAACAAAAGTCAAGAAAGGAATTTGTAGTGAGTTTCAAAGATCTTTCATCAATTAGAACACACACACACAAACACACAAAAGGAATTTGGAAACTGAATAGCCACACCTCCAGCCAGTTTATCCAAGAAACAGAAAGAAAACAAATGCTATTTTCTAAAACTAAATAAACAGAGGCTTTTTTTTTTAAATAAAAGAATATGACATACAGCACTATGCTGAAAATTTTGAAAATCTCAGTGGAATTGAGCTTTCTACAAATGTATACATTACCAATATTAACTCAAGAAGAAGTAGAACACCGGGGCGCCTGGCTGGCTCAGTGGGAAGCACATGCAGATCTCGATCTCAGGGTTGTGAGTTCGAGCCCCACTTTGGGAGAAGAAAAAATAAGGAAAAAAAGCATTAAGAGAAAAGGAAATCAAATAATATTTCTCTGCAGAGATTACTTAAAAGATTTACTTAAAAATAAAACCTTAAAAAAAAGAAAGAAGTAGAACACCTGAAGGAATCAATAAATACTGATGAAAAAACTAAAGATATTATCAAAAATAACGTCTCCAAAAAGATCAATCCCAAAAAGTTATGCCATTGTTCCACCTTCAAAAGTTCAAGAAATAGATAAAGATTTCCAAAAGAGATGGAAAACTTCCTAGGCATTCTATAAACAGCCCAACCCTGATACAAAATATGACAACCTAGAAAAAAAAATTTGAAGACCAAGCTCACCAAATATATATACATATATATAGAGAGAGAGAGAGAGAGAGCAAAAATACTATGTAAAAACCCAAGTTCAAAGACTCATCCATAATTCTGAAACCAAAAAAGCTCTGACCTTTTGGATAAGTTTGGCACCAAAACTAAGTTGGTAGCCAGCTTGACCCAAAGTGGCGGGAGCCTCTTGATAGTATTTATGACACAGAACGTGTGATGCATTTTTGCTGCTAAAATATTGATGTGCTTGATTACAAGTTCCTCCTGCACACCCCGGCAAGGGTGCGTTCAGTGACCACACAGTATATGCCATCTATCATATGTCCGTGTGTGTTAAATTAATAATTTGCCATGACCTTAGAGGTTAGTCCCGGGAATGCAAGTACACATCAATGTTGGCCCGAACAGAGTGCATCTCCTCCTAACTCCTCACTCGGCAATATTGCAGTGGTCGCTTGAAATTATCCACAGCAGGAGTATTTACACCACAGAAACTGGCAAATGCTTCTTTTTCCCCATTTGCCAGCACTCTACGGAGCACTGGAGTCTTTTAAATGAAATGAACTAGGGGTGCCTGGGTGGCTCAGTTGTTAAGCGTCTGTCTTCAGCTCAGGTCATGATCCCAGGGTCCTGGGATCGAGCCCCGCATCAGGCTCCCTGCTCAGCGGGAAGCCTGCTTCTCCCTCTCCCACTCCCCCTGCTTGTGTTTCCTCTCTTACTGTGTCTCTCTCTGTCAAATAAATAAATAAAATCTTAAAAAAAAAATAAATGAAATGAACTATCAGCCAGTGAAAGAAAACATAGGCATGTTCATCTCCAAAGAAGTCAGAAAGTTATTTTTGATAAACTCTTGATCCAGCCCTGATGGTAAAAATGTAGCAAGTCAGTAAAGGGAAGGAGGTTTTTATGGTGAGCATAGCACACAGACACACAGGCTCACAAGTTCTATTACCTGCGTTCAAATCCCGATTCCTCCATTGACTGATTTTCCTTGAATTCTCTGACCCTAAGCTCCTTTCTATGTAATTGAGAATAACAATAGCACCTTACCTCTGAGGCCTGTTTTTAGGAATTATATTTATATTTGGTTGTGAGGGATCAAAACAATCCCTGTAAAATGCTTAGAAAAGTACCCGGCAAATATTAAGAAACTAGTAAATGGTAACGATTGCTATTCATTGTCAAATATTAAAAAAAAAACCTTCCTAATGAGAAATTGTTTTATCTCAATGACTCCACCACATTTAACAGGGAAACGCGAACTTTCTTGTTACAATTAAAGGAAAAGAATATGTTGCCATTATTAGAATGTCTGTTGTCATTGTTAGTTAGTATTCGGATGTCCTAACCATCAGTATAAGAAGAAAAAATAAGAAAAAAAAAAGCAGTAAGAGAAAAGGAAATCAAATAATATTTCCCTACAGGAAATAACCCTATTTACCCTAGAAAATCTAGCCAAAAAACTATTACAGTTAATAAGAATTCAGGAAGGCAACAGGATACAAAATAAATACATAAATATGAATAGACCAGTAATTACCAGGAAACATAATGGGGAAATGACTCATTTTATATTATTCACCCAAAATATATACAACCTATGAATATATCTCATAACAATGGTATAGGGGTTCACATGAACAAAATCATTAAAATTTAAGGGATATAAAAAAGCTAAACAAAAAAATATTCCTGGATGGGAAGAATATTATGAAGATGTCACTATGGGCCAGATAACAAAAAAAAAAAAAATAGATTTATAGAAAAGAACAGAAAATCCTTAAACAAACCCAAATACAGGTAATTATTTGGTATTTATAAATGAGGAACTTCAAATCAGAATACAAACGGCTATTCATTCAATAAACAGACCTGGGACAACTCAGCCATCATTTGAAAAAAACAAAATTAAGTCTGACATGCCTGCCCATCAACCCTCACAACCAAATAAATTCCAGATGGACAAAAATGTGAAATCTAAAAACACTGCAGTAACCGGCCACTAGAAGAAAATACAAAATGGATATTTACCAAGGTATAAATAATAACGGAAAAGACTGAAATATTTGACTAGATAAAAAAATTTAAACTGCTAGGAGCTAAAAACCACTTTTAAGAAGTTAAAAGAGGGGTGCCCGAGTGGCTCAGTCAGTTAAGCGTCCAACTCTTGATCTCAGCTCAGGTCTTGATCTCGGTGTCATGAGTTCAAGCCCCACATTGGGCGTAGAGCTGACCTAAGTAAATAAAGCTTTTTTAAAAAAAAAGTTTTTTTAAGTTAAAAAAGAAAAGAACGTTTGAAACGTATTTGCCGGGATGCTTGGGTGGCCCTGTCGGTTAGGCATCTGACTTCTCCCAGGGTCCTGGGATAGAGTCCCATATCGGGCTCCCTGCTCAGCAGGGAGTCTGCTTCTCTCTCTGCCCCGCCCCACCCCTGCTCATGCTCACCCGCTCTCTCTCTCTCTCTCTCTCTCTCTCAAATAAAATAAATAAAATCTTAAAAAAAAAAAAACCAAAGTCTGTAAAATAAAATGAGCTGTGTTCTTTGCTTATCGGCTTGGTAAAACATAACATCCCGTGCCGGTGAGGATGTGGGGAAGCAGAAACAATGAATAAACTCAAAGAGCATCCTGAATGTAATAAAGAAACTAGTGCCCAGTGATCAGATGGTGAGCGATGGGTGGGGGGTTTCCACTCAAGAGAGCAGATAACATTTGACCCAAGGCCTGGAGAATGAGAAGGGCCCAGCTGTGAAGGTCTGGGAGCAAAGAGAACGTCAGGCAGAAGTAGATGCAAGTGCAAAGACCCTGAGGTCGGGGAGATCTGTTGGAAGAACAGAAAGGCAGCCTGTGTGACTGGAGGGTGGTGAGCAGTGGGAGAGGGGTCCAATTTGTTGGGTTGCATGGATAGCATCTCAGCCCTGGGCCCGGCACACAGCCGAGGCTCGATAAATGTTAACAGTTGTTACAAAGGATCCACCTTTGCTGCCCCAGAGGCTGAACTTCGGGATGTTCCCTGGCCTTCAGATGGGGCCCCAGTACAAGTGCCGGCTGTGGGAACCTCTGCAGGGCGTAGCTCAGGAAGGCCCTGACCCGTCGTCTTCCTCAGGTCCTCGGGCACCGCCCTGCCACCACCCACACCCACCTGCTGGGAACAGGGCTGGAAATTACCGTCTTGCCAGTCTCCCAAGAAACTTCTGGCAGACATCAGTGACTCCTTTTTTATTTAATAGCCATGCTCCAAGCAGAGTTCTTAAGAAACCAGAGCCATTGACCTTGTAATGGATGATGGTGCCCACCAAGGACAGCAAATCCTGAATCATGGCACTTGAACTGGGCTCCCTCTTCCAGTGGGAAGCCCCATGAGCCCCACGTCCCCTGGTCTTGAGCCTGGAAAGCCATACTCTGCTGATCAGATCTGGCCTGGAATCCGGGCTGGCCACGTGACTTTCTGCCTTGGTTTGACTGAGGGAACATGGTTGGACCCTCTAACATTCACTAGCAATAGTGGGGAGTTCCAAAGGCTCCATAATTTTGCTACCATTTGCTGTTGTTGGAATTTCCCATGTTGGTCACTCTGGTGGGTGTGTGGTGGTATCTCGCTGAGCATCTCTTCATGGACTCCTGGCTATTCATTTGTTCTTATGTTCTGAAGCATCTGTCAAGTTTTTGCACCTGAGACACCTTTTATGTCTCTAAACTCGGCTCACGCTTCAGGATTCTGTCTGCCTCCCATGATGCTCAAAATGCTTTACAAGAGTTTCTCAGCCTCGGCACTTACCGACATTTGGGGCTGTATCATTCTCTGCCGTGGGGAAGGGGGCATCCTGTGTTTTGTAGGAAGTTTAGCAGCATCTCTGGCTTCCATCCACCCACTAGAATACAGAAGCACATCCCCCTGGCTGGTGCATCAACCAAAAATATCTTCAGACACTGACAGATGTCCCCTGGAGGGGGAAATTGCCCCTCATTTGAGAACCACAGGCTTAGAGTCACCCAGGCTTGGGTTACATCCCACCCCTCTGGGTCTCTCTAGCTCTGGAATGGGGACCGATTGATTCTGCCCCTCAGAGTGTGCTGAGAATTTGGTGCCATAACCTTCCAGATGCACCACCCGATACACACCAGCTGTCCAATAGATCACGTTTATCATCCAGGTCTGTGTCTGAATTTGGCAGTGGAGTCGCGGAGCTGGATCCAGCTGGCAGAACCAGCCCCCAAACGTCCCAGCATGCGAGGTCCCGCCTCCCGTCCCTGGGAGCCAGGGGCCCCCTCCAAGAAAACGGTTCCCACTCCAGAAGGCTCTGGAGTCCTCCCTGGGAACAGCCCAGAGGCCCGGAAGCTGCCAGGAGGAATTTCCTCCACTTCATCCTGGTTCTTTGAAGGCTCGTTTGACTTGGGGGGAGGCCAGAGGGGCTGGGGTCAAGGCTAGGAGGAGAAAGGGAGTCTCTGCGGGCCAAGCTCTTCTCTGGGTTTGAAATAAAGCAGTGCTGGGAGGAGGGGGAAGGGGTGGGTCAGGAAATCCCTGGGATCAGGGGCCGGGTCTGAAGGCGTGTGGGCACCATGCATGGACCCTCTCGGACACACCTATGTGGGTACATACACAGGCATGTGGGGGATACACACGTATTCAGGTGGGCACATGCACAGACACGCTTAAGCACACGTTTGCACCTTCATAGGCACACAGGCAAGAATACATTCAGCTATACTCATGCAAATACACGCACGGACAAGCTCGGGTGCACGTGGACACCAGCGTGATCCCATATTCACAAATACGCTCTGACACACCCATGCGGGCACACACACAGGCGTGCTCAGCACAAGAAAGCACACATGTGACTCACACAGAGATGTGTTCAGACACACACACAGAGTGGCCACATGCCTTCTGGCCCCGGCATCCTCTCTTGCTCTCATCTCCATTCCCAGCTCCCAGCTCTGTACACACTTAGATTCGTGTCCACAAATGTCTGTGGAGCACCTCATATTTGTGTGGGGCTCTGTGCTTGACTCTGGGGATCCAGGGGCAGCTAATAAAAACCAGCCCGATCTTGCCCCCCAGGAGCACACAGACCAGAGGGGACCCAACACCTCAAACCCAGCCACCCGCTGACACAGACCTGACGTGGGGAGAAGAGCCTAGGGGGACCACAGGTTCAGAGACTTCCAGGGGGCGTGGGGGGGGTGCGGGCAAGGGAACTCAAACTCCACTAGGGAGTCAGACAAGGTGGCCTCAGAGTGAGCCTTCCACAGACACAGGCTCGAGTCTCTGTTTGCACCCTCCTCCCCCTTTCTCCCCCCATTTCCCCACAAGGTAGTTACCCCCCAAGTGATGAGAAGCCAGGAGCACTCATGAGGGCTGATGCCTCCCCAGGAGCACCTCCAGGCCCCTCCCTGGAACTCTAGCTTCTGACATTCCCCCCCCCCACTGCCCCTGCTCCTCTTCTGGGCCTCCACCTTCTCCGACCCTCCCTGGTGCTCAGGCCAAAACCCTCGGAGCGTCCTCACCCCCAAGCTTTCTCGTGCCACATGGTCTGTCCGGTCTTCTCCTGTGCCCGATCTCTAATCTCTCCGCGTGCCCAGGCCGCAAAGCGTACCCGGGATTCTACCCCTTCCCTTCTCGCGCTGCCTCACCTGGTCAGCGCCCATCTCCCCCCTCACCCAGGACCTGCCCCTGGTCCCCCTGCTCCACCCTCAGCCCCACCATCTGTCCTCCCCACAGCAACCTCCAGAGGGGAGTCAGGTCCTCCCCTCCTCTGCCCGCAGCCCTCCGGGGCTCCCACCTCCTTCAGGGTAAAAGCCCAAGCCATCCCAAGGCACACAAGATCCTGCAGGACCCGCTCCTGTCCCTTCCCTGCCCTCATCTTCTCCCATTGTCCCCTTCACTCACTCTGCTCCAGTCACAGGGGCCTCCCCTCTGTTCCTCCATCACACTAGGCCAGGGACTACCTCAGGACCTTTGCACTGGCTGTTCCCTTTGTCCAAACTGCTCTTCTCCCTGGTATTCCCACATCTCACTCCCTTACCACCTTCAGGTCTTTATTTTTATTTTCTGTCCCCTGTCACTGGAAAAGGCCGCCCCAAACGGGGTTGTCTGTAGGCTTCATTCTCTGCTGGAATCCCAGTTCCAAAGGGCACAGGTCCACAATAGGCGTTCCGAAAATATTCCTTAAATGTTGAGTAAATGTTAGACATTATTGCTGCTATTGTCCACCTATTATTTGTCTCTCACCCCCCATCGTCTCCCTGGGGGCAGGGGCTTTCTCCTTCTTTCAACAGATGTTTATTGAGCGTCTACTGTGTGCCTAGTGGCAAAGGAAATAGACTAAAATCCCCTTTCCCCCCAAATCGGCATTCGAATGGAGGAGGCAGATCAATGTGTGTAAACCAAGAAATAATTTCAGAGAACACCCAGGAAATACAGACACCAGAGAAAATAAAACAAGAGGCAGATAGTCCCAGGCAAGTGCTGTTTGCGCAGCGGCTGCATTAAGAAGGGGCCAACTGCCCGGGGGGTGGGGGCGGGGTGGGGGGCTTCAAGTCCGGCTCATGCGGTCTCGGCTGTTCCAGCAGTAATGGGCACACACAGACACTGGCACACGGACTCCAGCAGGCAAGACATGCACCCGGGGCACATGCACACGTGCTCAGGTGCCCCATACATGCATGCCCCAGCCCCCCACCTGGACCTGGGATTCCTTGACCCCTGAGTCCATGAGGGCATGGGAAGAGAGGCCCCCATGGCTGAGACACCCTGCCCTTCCTGCAGGGTTCCCAGCCGCCCTGACACAGGCTCCCCTGGAGGAAAAGGAAGAGCGTCAGCCCGGGGCAGCCTCTGTCTTGTGGACCAGCTGCTGGGGTGGGGGAACGTCTTCCCAGCTTTCTTCCTTCCAGGTGACCAGAGGGGCTACTGGAAAATCCCAGGCACAGGAAATGAAACTGGGCAAATGGCGGGAAGCAGGCAGGGAGGTTACACCCATAGATTAGCAGACACGGAGGCCCTCCATCTCAAGGGCTAACCCTGGAGCCTCCCCCAGGGCCTGCCATCTAGGGAACCAGGCTGAGAGCCAGGAGGCGTGCTCACTCCCTACCTCTCATGTCTACACAAAGTCAAGCTCATTCTGCATTCTGAATCCCCTTCAAAGCCACCCACTGCTCTCCCGTGCCTGGGCTAAGCCACCATCCTCTCCCCCAGATAACAGCACGGCCCCCTAACCAGACTGCCAGCCTCCCAGAGTGCACCCTGTATCCATTCTCGCCCCCACCCCACCCCTGCCCAGGCAGAGGGATCTTCCTGAAACAAAGCGTAGCCCTTGCCACCTCCGGCTGCATACGCCTCTCATGGCTCCTCATTGCCCTTGGAGCAAAGCCTAAAGCTCTTTCGAAACCCATGTCCTGGGACCCAGCACACACCGGCCTCCGTCTCTAACTTCCTCATTATGGCCACCCGCCCCCACCCTGCCCATGTCTCTCCTTGCTGCAGGCAGGTGGGATCACTTTTGGTCTCCACGAGAGCCCTGTGCTTGTCACAGGGTCCCCCAGCCTCACCCATCCTTCAGGTGTGTGCTGAGCATCATTTCCTGAAAGCCTTCCTGGACTCCAAATCCAAGTTCACCTGGGCTCCCCCTAGAGCACAGGCCATATCGCTTTCTACTCATCAGGTTGTCTGTCTCCCAGTGGACCTGAGCTCTGCAAGGGCCTCCCACACCTGGCGCAGTGTCTGGTCCCAAACAGATAAGCATGTGATGTCTTGTGCAAGCCTGCTGCTCTCCTAGCCTGTTCCATGGTTGAGGGGGTTGGGCGATTGCCAGGCACTTACTAGAAGCCCTTCATGGCTCACACTGAGGGTGGACATAAGTGAGCCCCTCTTCCGCTCTCTTAGCCAAGACAAGACTCGTGGGCTAAAAAAGAAACCTTCTCAGCGGCGCCCAGGGCAGTATTAGAGTATGAAAGTTATAAGCCTGGGTCTCCCTAGCAGGAGCCTTGGATGACCATGGTGTTGGGTCACTCCCTCTCACTGGTGATGACCCTGATCATTAGAAGGCAGCGTTTGGCACCATCTCTCTCCAGCCTCTGTGTGCCCCACCCAGCAGCTGAGCATGACCCCTGCCCCACCCCAGACAAGCCTCCAGAGGGAGCTTTGGCTGGAAGAAGTAGCCACCAGACTGGGGGTCGAGGGTAGTAAGGCACTGGGGAAGGACAACAGTGCCTCAGTGTTTTCCGGGAAGGCTGGAGTCCTAAACTGGAGGAGCCACACGATGAATGCAGTGGTGGCCATAGCCAAACTATGGAGAGAGCCCAGATGTCCATCGACAGATGAATGGGTAAAGGAGAGGTGGTATATTTACACAATGGACTATTCCTCAGTCCTCAAAAAGAATGAAATCTTGCCATTTGCAATGACCTAGATGGGACTACAGGGCATTATGTGAAGCAAAATAAGTGAGTCAGAGAAAGACAGATACCATATGATCTCACTCATATGTGGAATTTAAGAAACAAAACAGATGAACATAGGAGAAGGGAAGGAAAAATAAGATAAGATGAAAATAGAGAAGGAGACAAACCATAAGAGATGCTGAACTCCAGGAAACACTGAGGGCTGCTGGCGGGGAGGTTGGTGGGGGGTGGGGCAACTGGGTAACGGGCATCAAGGAGGGCATGTGTTGTAATGAGCACTGGGTGTCGTATGCAACTGATGAATCACTACATTCTACCCCAGTAACTAGTAATACAGCATATGTTAACTAAACTGAATTTAAATAAAGAAATTAAAAAAAAAAAAAGAATGCCGTGGTGGGAAGGGAACCGCTGGGGAATGGTGTCTCCCGTGGGTGTGGTGGTGGTCAGAGGCTGTCCCTGGCACCAACCATGCGAGTCTGGGTCACTAGCAGAGACAGGCAGGACTAACAGTACAGGTGCATGGATGGCCCCCAGCTGCAGTGGCTGACACAGCGGCCCAGACGCCGTCCCTCTCAACACGTCCTTAACCAGGCGGATGTTCTAAAGGTTTCTCCGCACCGCAATCCCTGGGGGGCCGTGTGGCACAGAGCCTCACCTCACCAAGGTTCAGCTTCCTCAGCAGCAGAATGGGGCCAATGGAACCCATTTCCCTGGATGGCCGTGACAATTAAATGAGGGAAATAAGCCATATAGAAAGTTCTCAGAGGGTGGTGACCCTCCTTTGTGATTCATCACCAGCCCTGGGAGCCACTCCAGGAAGCATCTGACAACTGGAAGTACATAAGGACACAATGCTGCGCTTCTGCGGGCATCTCGTTATGAGAACGTTGGTTTCTTGGGTTATATTAAGATGCGGTTTTCCTGTTCAAGCCTCTGAAATCCCTTGTGGGTTCTCTGGGGGTTAAGCAGCAGGGGAAGAGGTAGGTTCTCAACCAGGAGCGGGCAGAAGGAGGCCCAGCCTCCCTGCCCTTTGCGTTGCTGCCTGAACTTGGGGCTTGGGGGCTACCACAAAGGGTCGTCACTAAGCAGGGTCACCACCATCAGCAAATAAAAGCTTAAGAGGTCCAGGGGTGCCTGGCTGGCTCAGTCGGTTGAGCATCCACCTTGTGATTTCGGCTCAGGTCATGATCTCAGGGTCCTGGGATCGAGCCCTGAGTTGGGCTCCACACTCAGCACGGGGTCTGCTTGAGGATGGTCTGTCTCCCTCTCCCTCTGCCCCTCCCCCTGCCCACGCCCTCATGCTCTCTCTCTCAAATAAGTAAATAAACCTTAAAAAAAAAAAAAAGCATGGGGCACCTGGGTGGTTCAGTTGGTTAAGCATCTTTGGCTCAGGTTGTGATCCCAGGGTCCTGGGATCGAGCCCCGAGTTGGGCTCTGGGCTCAGTGGGGAGCCTGCTTCTCTCTCTCCATGCACCCCTGCTTGTGCTCTCTCTCTCTCTCTCTCAAATAAATAAAATCTTTTAAAAAATAATAAAAATTGGGGCACCTGGGTGGTTCAGTTGGTTAAGCATCTGCCTTTGGCTCAGGTGGTGATCCCAGGGTCCTGGGATCGAGCCCCGCATCGGGCTCCCTGCTCAGCAGGAAGCCTGCTTCTCCCTCTCCCACTCCCCCTGCTTGTGTTCCCTCTCTTGCTGTGTCTCTCTGTCAAATAAATAAATAAAAATCTTTTTAAAAAATAAAGTAAAATTTAAAAATAATAAATAATAATTTAAAAAATTTTTTTAAATCAAAAAGACAAAAACAAACAACATAAGAACTCCAGTTGCCTGTATTTTATCTGGCAACAACCTTGACTCTCCGGGTATGCCAGGGACAGAATAAATACCATCCCTGCATGTGTGTAGGTCTATTTTGGTAACGTGGGTAGGTGCTGTTTGGCTTCAAAAATAAAAACTGATTCAAGGCATTAATAAACTCCCCTTAGCTTGTTGCTTATACACACACACGCTCACGCACATGCACACACAGAGTTTGGCAGCTGAAAGGGGACCAGAAGAGTAATCCAGCAGAGCACGTTACAGGTGCAAAGGCCTGAGGCAGAAAGGGGGTGACGGAAGGAGCTTTGGAAGGTCCGGTTGCTACGTGCGCTGGGCCAGACCCTGTTCCAAGCCTGTCACCGGCATCGTCTCATCAAAGTCCCCGTCGTGGGAACGCTGACACATTACAGAGTGCTGAGCTGCAAGTGCAGACAGCTTGCACACTCGGGATGCACAAGTGATAGGCAGAATCAGGAGTTGGACCCAGAACCCCACACTCCTAGCCCTGTCCAACTCTACTGCTCCACTCTCCATGCAGGGATGTTATGAGCCCCAGTGGCAACCACCCCAGTTTTCCGATGTTATCAAGGGGCCCTCACACAATGAGATGCCACCATTCGCCAACTAGAATGGCTAACATGAGTAAAGGGCCCCCCGGAGGGCTCTCAATTGTTGCTGGTGGGAATGCGTTGCTTTTTCGTCCACTAAGACAGCGGAAGAGATGATTTATGGTCCGCATGTTACCTTCAGCCACAAGTGAAAATAGAATTCGTCCTGAAAGTCACAGGTCCAGGACAAAGGACCAAAAGGGACTGTTTTGGTGTGAGCAAGGTGGGTCTCTCAAAGGGTGGTCGTGGTGATCACATGGCAATGGATGATCTGTGTCCTTTGAGTCACAGTCTAGAAAGTAGGCGCGCCGTCCAACAATTTGGCCCCGCGTCCCCAGCCTCCGGCTCTCCATATTTCTGCTCCTCTAGCCTCCGAAGGTGCACAAGCTAGCGGTTCACTGGGACCTCTGCCTCATCTTTCTTCTCTTTCACAAAACGGTGCATTTTTAACAGCATTTTGGAAGACAGTTGAAATGATTCTTGTAAAGTCGAACGTACATTCCCCAGAGGACCCAACAATGCCACTCCTAGATATTTTCCCAAGAGAAATAAAAACTCGTGTTCACACAGAAACCTCAGTACGAATGTTTATAGTGGTGTTATTCATAATCGCCACAGTGGTATACCTTATAACAGTGATAAAAAGAAACACACAGGGGCGCCTGGGTGGCTCAGTTGGTTAAGTGTCTGCCTTCAGCTCAGGTCATTGTCCCAGGGTCCTGGGATCGAGCCCCGCATCGGGCTCCTTGCTCAGCAGGGAGTCTGCTTCTCCCTCTCCCACTCCCCCTGCTTGTGTTCCCTCTCTTGCTGTCTCTCTCTCTGCCAAGTAAATAAATAAAATCGAAAGAAAGAGAGAAAGAAAGAAAGAAAGAAAGAAAGAAAGAAAGAAAGAAAGAAAGAAAGAAAGAAAGAAAGAAAGAAAGAAAGAAAGAGAAAGAAAGAAAGAAAGAGGAAGGAAGGAAGGAAGACATAGCAACATGGGTGAATCTAAAATGCATTATGCTGGGTGGACAACATCAGATTCAAAGGCTAAACATCTGTATGATTCCATCAATATGACATTCTGGAAAAGACAAAACTCCAGGGAGAGAGAAGAATTCAGTGATTTCCAGAGGGAAAGAAAGAGAATGCCTACAAAAAGGCAGGAGGAAATTTGGGGAGGCGATGGAATTGTTCTATATCTTGATCATGGTGTTGGGTGCATGAGAGTAAGGATTAGCCAAAACTCACAGAACTGTACTCTCCAGGGATTGAATTTCACTCTATGTTAATCCTACCTCACTTTTTAAACACTGAAAGAAGAGGGAGGCCCGTACTCAGAAAATGAGACCCTACTGGATATTTTTCCTCCTTGTGTCTTTCATGAAATGTGATGAGAAATGGTAAGCACATCCTAGAGTGTAAAGTCTACTTCGGGAAACAAGAGACCAGAGAGTGGGGGCTGCTAAGGCTGTGACCCTTTATGGTTGTTCACATTAGAGGAAGAGTTTCTAAATACAGACAGTCCCTGACTTGCGTGGTTCAACTTACAAATTTTCAACTTTGCCAAGGTGTGAAAGCAATATGCATTCAGTAGAGACTGTACTTCGAATTTTGAAATTTGATCTTTTCCCAGGCTGGCCATATGTGGTATGATCCTGTCATGATGCTGGGCACTGGCCGTGAGTTGCGGCTCCCATAAGATCAGAAATTTAAACCATCGATACACCAACTATTGCACAACACTGTAAATGTATACACTGACAACCATTCCGGTTTTCAGGTTCAGTACAGTATTCAATAAATTACATGAGATATTCAACATCTTATTATAAAAGAGGTTTGTGTTTGATGGTTTTGCCCAGTGTAGGCTAATAAAAGTGTTCTGCGTATGTCTCCAGGAGGCTAAGCCAAGCTATGCTATTTGATAGGTTAGGTATATTAAATACATCTTCACTTCTGATATTTTCAACTTATGATGGGTTTATCTGGATATTACCCTGTTGCAAGTCAAGGAATATCTGTGTATGACAATAAGTGTCACTGCTCTTTTCTCTGCATCTCTGCTGGCAATAAGTGTTATCACTTTTTAATGTTTTTTTATCACATTTTTACGTGTTTTTGGATGGAGATTTTAGTTCAATCTTAGAAAATATTGGAAATCATAGATAAATTAAATATATAGAATTTCACAAATTTTCTGATGTCCCCTATAATTTCATCTACAATGAGATGGTAATCAGATATACAGTCTCACTCTTTTCTCTTGTTGATGACACTCTCTTGGGTGTGAAGTGACAGCCATTGTTACCGAAATTCACACTCTCTGGGCTCCTGAGGACCATATTTTCATATGTTCTTTGGCTCTTGGTTTCCAGAAATACCCCTTCATGTGATTTCTCAGTTTTCTATTTATGTTGTTAGTCTTTTTCTTATCAATGTATAGAAATCCTTTCTATATGAAGGTACTAACGCTTCACAGACAACTAATTGAGCTTTACTTATTGGTTTTGTTTATAACACCTCCCTCCTACATTTGTGTTAGTTTATATATATTCAGATATTTCTGTCTTGTCATTCATGCCTTCTGAGTTTCCTCTCAGTTTAAAAAAAAAAAAGGAAACAAAAAAGAAAAGAAAAAAGCTTTTCAAACCAAAGTGTAAAAATTGCTGTGTGAATTCCTTCTACAATTTGTATTACTTTGGGGTGTTTTTTACATTTGCCCTTTAACGCATCTGGAAATTTTTTTCCTGCAGCACAGAAAATATTTCACTCAACCACATCTCTATCAAAAGTGAGAAAAGGAAAGGTAGACCTAACGGATACAGGTGTCCATCGCTAACTAAATCATGGCCCCGCCCTTGGGCGGTCCGCGTTGCATTCCCTGCCTGGTTTGGGGTTTTTTTTGGTCTCACCGCGGTCTTGGGTTGGCCAGAGGAGAAGCCCTGGTGAAGCACTGTCCTCTAGTGGCCACTTCAGTGTTAGCGGCTACCGTCTGAAGAAAGCCATCTTCTAAAGCTAAAAGCAGGATGGGTCCATTTCCTCTGGAGTTAGAACTCTCCAGCAGTATATACCCAAAGGGGTTCAAATGAGGTAGTCCAACAGACGTTTGCACACGCATGTTCATATCATCATTATTCACGATGGCCAAAGGTGGAAAACAACCTAAATGTCCATTGACAGATGAATGGATAAACAAAATGCGTCCATCCACACAATGCAATATAACTCAGCCTTAAAAAGGAAGGGCATTCTGACACCTGCTACATCACGGATGAACCTTGAGGGCATTACGCTCAGTGAAATAAGCCAGACATAAAAGGACAGAAATTGACTCCACTCAGAGGAGGTACCCAGACGGCAAATTCAGGGGCACAGGAAGTCCAATAGGAGACACCAGGGATGCGGGTGGGGAGTCAGTGTTTCATGGAGACAGAGTCTCACTTGCAGGGAGATGACAAAGTTCTGGAGAACTTGGATGGTGTGGATGATTGCACAACAGTGTGAATGTGCTTAATGACGCTGAGCTATGCGCTGAGAAACGGTTAGAAGAGCAAATGTTACGTTATGTACATTTTACCACCAAGGACAGCAGAAAAGGGTAGTTCGGGCAGAGGGGATCTCCCTGGAGGTGAGACAGGGGTACACAGCTGCGCGGTCAGTGTCCAGGAGGCCACTGGGGACCTCAGCGGTGGGAGGAGGGCAGTGAGCATGGAGTCCAGCGCAGAGGGCCAGGGAAGCCCGTACTGAGAGCAGGGAGAGGATTCTCGAGATCAGACCATGAGAGAGAGCAGGATAGGGAGCCAGGGATGGGGAGAGGCCTGAGAGAATTTAAATTCCAGCAGGGGAGCCCAGAAGAAGAGGCAGAGAGAAAGGGAGGTGGGGAGAGACAGGGACAGAGAGAGCCTCTCCTGCCCGGTCAAGGACTCTAAACTCACTCTCCGTCCCGGCACCAGCCAGTGATGGCATCTGGGTGGGTCTCTGGGGCTTGGCACCCTCTGAGCCACCCTGTTTCCACCTCTGCCCCTTCATTCCCATCTTAACCCCCCCTCACCCCGATGACGCCCTTCGATCATGCTTCCAGTCTGGGCCCCAAGGGCCTGCAGGTCCGAGCACCGCCAGCCTCACTTTCTAGGACTGTCCCCCTCCAAGCCTCACTCCCGCCACGCTGGCGTTCCCCAAACACACCAAGCTCAGTCCTGCCCCCTAGCCTTTGCCCCTGCAGTTCCTGCCGCACGGAATGTCCCAGATCTTCATTTACACACCTGGCTCTTTCTGGGCCTTCCCTGGCACCACCCCCCACCCCGCCGCCCCGCGAATGCAGCCTCCACCCTGACACGCTTTCTGTCACATCACAAGGGTTGCTTCCTTTCACGGCAATTAATTACAGGGTGGGTCTGTTTCCTGCCTCACAGCTTGCCTCCCCCTCTCCAGAGCAGGCGGTTATGTTCACCATAATCCCCTGCCCACAAAAAGACCCAGCATACAGTAGGCGCTCGATAAATGTGTGTTGCATTCAGTAGAGGTCACAGAATGGGTTGTCCATGTGAATCTCTGTGCTTCCCTGTCTCCTTGTGTCCTACGTGTGTCTTGTGTCTGTATGTTTCCGCGGGCACTGATCTGTGGTGTTTGCCGGTTCCCACGGTGTCAGTGTCTCTCACTGTGGCCCATTTCCAGGTACCAGCATGATGTCACCGACCTCGGGGCTGGGAAGAGATGCACAGGAGCACCCCACTGTCCAGTATTGCCCCCAAATGGATTCAGTAGTCGTAAATAACCTTGAGAGCACAGATAAGAGAAAAATGAAGCAAAATCATTGGGAGGGTTGAATTTAATTTTATTACAGTAAAACATACGTGACATAAAATTTACCACTTTAACCATTTCTTTTTTTTTAAGATTTTATTTATTTATTTGACAGTGAGAGACACAACAAGGGGGAACACAAGCAGGGGGAGCGGGAGAGGGAGAAGCAGGCTTCCCACCAAGCAGGGAGCCCGATACGGGGCTTGATCCCAGGACCCTGGGATCATGACCTGAGCTGAAGGCAGATGCTTAACTACTGAGCCACCCAGGCGCCCCCCACTTCAACCATTTCTAAGCATATAGTTCAGTGGCATTAAGTACGTGGTGTTGGATTTAAGGGGCTATTACTTTCGTTCTTGACATGATTTATTTAAGTGTAAGTTTATATAATTGTTTTATGATGGCAGCATTTAACACCCAGCCTGCAAAACTCCTGATCCTATTACAATGGGCGCCGTGAGCCGGGACGAGCTGGCCTCCTGGTGTGTGCTCCCAAGTGCCCGTGTGGTTCCACGTGTCCCCATTCGTAATGTCGCAGGCACACCCCTGTGCGTGTGTATCCGCCTGTCTCTGAGCATAAAGGAGCCTGGGTGGGCCCCGCGTGCACCCGAGGGTCTCTGCGGGTGCACCACTCTGCGCACCCCCACACCTACCTGGACCCACAGGTATCCACGTACCCGTATGGCAGGGGACCCGTGCCTCTGTGCAGGAACCACGTGCCTGAGTACCCACTCCATTGACGTGCTGGAGCCATGTCTGAGTGTTTCCTCCTAACTCCATGCTCAAGGGCATCGGATTGGCTTTGCAATCAGCTATGTGGGACTGTTTACACCACGGGAGTCAGCAAATGTTACATATCAGGGATTTTTTTTTTTTTTTTTTTGTCAGAGAGGTGGTTGTGGAACATTGACGGCAACACCGTGGGGACCCATGTGTGTACCCTCACACACGCTGGTGCGGGTTCCTGGGGGTCTGAGTGCCTGCGCCTCTGCCGATACACACGGCTTGTGTCTCGTGCATCTCTGTGCACCCGTGTACATGGGTGAGGCCCTGGCACCCCGTTCCTCTTCAGCAGTCGGTTCCACAGGAAGCCGCTGGGGTGGGGGCAAGGGTGCTGAGGCTCCCCGCCCCATTCCCCACCCCACCTCTCAGGACACCCGCGCGCACAGGTCTGAGCAGTGGGTGAGGTTCCCGGCTTCTGGAACCCGACCTGGGCTGTGTCCTCAGGCCCCTGCCTGGGCCCACAGCTGGGGTTGACAGAGGCACCAAGCAGGTGGGCAGGCAGTTGAGGAAGAGGAAGCTGGGGCAGAGTTGGGTCACCCTGCGGTTCCCCGGGGGCCCCGACCCGCTGGTGCTCCCCCCGGGCCTCCTGGAAGCTGTGGGTCTTGGGGACCGTAGGAGCTGGTGGCCGGGCCGGGTACCCACAGCAGCGAGGACAAGCCTCCCTCTGGTGAGTGACCATCACGGGGGCGTGGGGGACAGAGGGACCAACAGAGACAGAGTGGCAGTGGGGCGGGGGGGTGAGGGAGTCCAGAGGGCAGCAGATAGACCACCCACAGTTTCTCTCCACCTGGCGGCCAGCCTGCTTCCTGAGGGGGCGGGGAAGGCTCTTTGACCCCGGGTTTGCTCTGCAGAGGTCTGCAGGCCCCAGAGGTCACCCCAGGGGGCTGGGGTCTGTGACACGTGCAGCCCATAAGACAGGAAGATGGGGTCCCTTGTAGCCAAAGCCTGCATAGGGGACCCAGCTAGGGGGTGAATGGAGTGCTCCCTGTGCAGAGTCACCAGGCAGGCTTTGTAAACTGGACCCCGGAGCCCGCCCCCGCCCCGGGCCTTCCTGAAGCAGAATCTGAAGATTGGGGCTCAGGTGTCTGACTTTCAAAACAAACACTGCTTCCTAAGGTTGATGTCTGAGCCAGTCCCGAGGAAGGTGCACCCGAATCTTCCGAGGTCAGCTGAGGAAGAGGAGGACCCTCCTCCTGGGCCGCCCTCCAGGTCGAGTTCTGGCCACTAGGGAGGCGCCCCCTGGCTCCCACCAAGGCCCACCTTGGGGAGCCTCACACCCGCCTGCCTGGGGTGGGGCGAAGGGGGCGGAAGGCTGTGGTTTGTGCAGGGCACACCCAGGCCTGCTTCCTCCCAGCCCCAGGGCCACACAGCTTGTAGGTGGCTTCATGTCCCGGAGGGTCTGGCAGGCTGGGAGCAGCCGGGAGGGGGGGCAACTGGGAGGGAAGAGCTGGGGCCAGGGAGAGCGGAGCTGGTGAGCATGGAGCATGTGGGGAAAGCCTCGAATGCCACACTCAGGGGGCTGATTCTCCAGTGTTCCTCTGGCCCAGTCACCTGCGGGGAGGGCCCAGGGAGGGCTGACCCACTCTCGGCCCCCTGTGAGTTTTCTAGCCTCCGCTACGAGCCCCTCTGGGAGGGCTTCCTGGCAGAAGCAAGCTTTTCACGGGAATGTCAGCTGCACACAAACATCAGTGTGTCTGTTCTGGGCTGTTCTCCCCATGTCCCCTCAGGCCCCCAGCGCCTGGCGCAGGGCTGGACATGGGCCGGTGCTCGTTACTTTTGCTGCAGATGACGGCAGGGTTGTGTCGGCCAGGTGCGGGTTCAGATCCTGGTTCCCCTGCCTCCGTGTGGCCACGGGCAAGGCACTTCACTACTCTGGCCCTGTTTGCTCCTCTGTGAAAGGGCTGTCCCGGGCCTTGCAGGTGACATCTTAACACGGTGCCTGGCCCACCCCAGGAGCTCGGAAAACACAGTCAGCCTGCCCGACCCCATAGACCATCCCCGTCCCAAAGCCTTGCTTCAGCAGCCACAGAAGCTCTCACAGCTGCCCTCCACGCAGAGGTCCGGGACCTCCAAGAGCCGTCCTGGCCCACCCAGGGACAGGCGTGTGGCGGGAGGTGAGGAATTAAAGCCTGGAGCGCAGCAGAGGGCCGGTGCTGTTAAATCTCCACGCGCGCTTCTATGTAGGAGTCTGGCCGTTTGTGTATGATTGTGTGTGCGCGTGCGCGTGTCCGAGCGTGCGCGTGTGTCCGTGTGCGCGCGCGCTTGCGCATGCACGCTTCCAGGTGTGAACGTGCATCTGACTAGTGTGTGCACGTCTGCGGCTGCCTTTGTGTGCTGGATTGTGTTGGGTGCTGCTGTTTACAGCGTGGGTGTTTTTATGTCTTTCTGTTAGTGACAGATTGGGGGTCACCTACTGGGGAGGTGCAGATGGGGCCGTCAGGGCCGGGAAGGGGGGCATGAAATGGCCAAGGACGGAGTTCAAAGGTCAGACAGAGAAAGAAAGAAGGGCCAAGCAAGGCAGGAAGGGAGACCGAGGACGGTGCAGGAAGGAAAGTCTGTGGCATCATGGGGGGGCGGGGGTGCAAGAAATAAAGGGGTCAGAGGCGTCCAGCAAAGGTGAGGCAGAAAATGTCCATTGGATTTAGGCCCTAGAGAGAGCAAGAAGGCTGGAGGGGATTGAAATAAGATTACAGGGGCTGTGGGATCCATTGGGTGAGTAGGCAAAGGTGGGCCAGCAGATAACCCTTCTGGAAGGGTCGCTGAAGGCCGAAGAGTGACAGCCCGCTCCTCTGAGGCGGCGACGGTGGGCCAGGACGCAAGGAAGAAGAAGCCCTTGACCCTCTCACCAGTGACAGCGGTTTGGGGCTGGGAGGTCAAAGGATTTGGGGAGCAGAGGAGGCGGTCAGCAGAGAACAAAGCCATTTCTCAGCACAGGGAGTGAGGATGCAGTCGGGAGGCTCGGCCACCAGGGGGCAGCCCTGGCATGGCCACGCGCTGACCGGCGCCCGCCCACCCACCCCATGCGCCCGACTCACACGCACACAACCGTGCGGACGTGCAGAAATCCGGGCAGGCCCCCAAACCCCTCACAGATATCAGACACAGATCTCCCCACGTCCCGGGTGAGCCGTGTAGACCCAACCCCACGACACCAACGGGCATTCAGACACACATAGGATGGCAGATATTTTTTTAAAACGCCCAGATAACAATATTCAGCTATAAAGAGGAAGGAAATCCTGCCATTTGTGACAACATAGATGGACTTTGAGGGCATTCAGCTACGTGAAATAAGTCAGACAGAGAGAGACAAATACTGTGTGATCTCACTTAAATGTGGAATCTAGGGTGGGAGGGATGGGGTGGCTGGGTGATGGACATTGGGGAGGGTATGCGCTACGGTGAGCGCTGTGAATTGTGTAAGACTCATGAATCACAGACCTGCACCCCTGAAACAAATACATTATATGTTAATTTAAAAATGTGGAATCTAAAAACAGCAACCAAACTCATGGATAAAGAGATCGGATTTGTGGTTTCCAGAAGCAGGGGGTCGGGGAGGAAGGAGAACTGGAGGAAGGGGACCAAAAGGGACAAACTTCCAGTTACAAGATAAATAAGCCCTGGGGATGTGACACACAGCATGGTGGCTAGTGTTAACTCCGCGGTGTGGTATATGGGAAAAGTTGCTAAGAGAGTAGATCCTAAGAGTTCTCATCACAAGGAAAAAGACTTTTTTTCTTTTTTTTCTGGATAAATCTTTTTTTTCCGTGTCTATAAGAGGTGGTGGGTGTTAAGTAAGCTTGTTGTGCCAATCATTTCGCAGTATAGGTTAGTCAGGTCGTGTTGTATGCCTTAAATTTATATAGTGCTGTGTGTTCATTCTACCTCAATAAAACGGGGGGGACCACCTAGATGTTCATATTCACCCCCACATAGACAAGGTGACACTCAAGATTTGCACTCAAACACACACTCACAGACATGAAAATACACACTCTACGTGCAAACTCACAAACCCAAAAAATCACAAACAATGGCACACACACACACACACACACTCGGACATTCAGGCACATGCAGGCTCACCTCAGGACCCGGTCTAGACTTGCTTCCTGAGGACCCCAGTGTCACCACCACTCACACTGCCATCTTCAGCTCTTCCTGGGAATGTCTTATCTGGCCAGGGTGAGAAGCTTACGGGTCAGGGAAAGGGGAAGGGCGTGGGTCGTACTAAGGGCTTGACTTCCCCCCAGCCTGGAGTCCCTGGGCCCCCCAGCCAGAAACCCCAGCCCCCCTGCCCTAGCCCGAGGCTCCCATCAGCTGATGCATCTGGCAGCCCCTGGTGGCTGTCTCCGCCCCTCTTGCTGGCAGCCCCATCTTGGCAGGGATTCCCAGCCAAACTCCTGCTTCAACCCCTGCTGTTCACCCACATTCTCGCACGCGTGGGACCCCATGGCTAACTCGGCACTCCACCACTCCTGGCCAGCCCTCTCCAAGCTGTGGCTGAAGCAGTGGGCCTTCAAGAGAGGTAAGGGGGCAGGCCGTGACCAGCAGGCAGGGCTCCCTTGGCAGCCTGGAGGCTTTTCTTGGCCTGGGGCACAGACTCTGCCTGATCCAGCCCCGAATTCCACGATCCCCAGCTCCCCCAGCCCCCACAGAACATCACAGACTTCTGGGGTCCCATCTCCCCAGGCTCAGCCAGGATCTTGTCTCAGGAGATAAATTTTCGGAAAGAGAAATCCCTCCGGGCAGCCTGATGACTTCCTGGGGGTTCTTAATGGCTGTTTGCTCCTGGATAGCTGCAGCACAGAGGCTCAGGGAAGCAACAAAAAGGAGGAGGTTGGAGACTCCCAGGGGTTCTGGTAGATGCCTCCCTCAAACACACACACATTGTCTGGTGGCAACCCCCTCCCAGGTCCTGGGGTCTCAGTTTACCTCTATGGGGGCTGGAGAGGCCCTTGTAGTACACCCCCCAAGGTGTGGGTGAATTGCTTTGGCAAAAAGACGCTTCTCCTTAAATCTCGAGGTGAGTTTACCCTGGAAGATAACCAGACAGTGTCCGGGGCCACGGGACATGGAGCCTCCTGGACGTCCTTGCCCCTCTGTGCCTCCCACCTTTGCACAACCCTCCCCCACCCCATCAGGCCAGCCCATGTTCAGCCTCAAAGAGTCCTAGCCACTGCCACCTGCATGAGTCAAGTACTGGTTCAGGGTGGCAGTGAGTGTTCGTGAAAAGGGGAGGCCAGTAAAAACATTCCTTAGCTCATGCTCGCCACGGACTCTGCGGGCCGAATGTGTAACCAGGCACCCTGCTTGGGTCAGGAAGGAGATGGGAGTATCAGAGGACCCGGAGGCAGGGGTTGGGGAGAAAAAGGGTGGCCTGCTGCCAGGGCTTGAACCTTCGTGATGTCGAGAGAGGTTGAGTGACAGCAAGCACATGCTGGAGGAACCAGGATTTGAAAACAGTTCTGTTCCAAGGCTACCTTTGTGGTGTGTTCTGGCCGGTAAACAGAGCTGCTGGTGTGGGCGGCTGGAGGGCCTGGGGAGGGCTTTTAAATCCACCAGTGGATGGCAATACCAGAGAACTAGTGCACCAGCCAAGGACCACCAAAGTGCCTGTCTCCGACCCAGATCCTTACAAAGTTCCGCCCACTCCTGGCCTCCCTGCCCACCCCATCTTCCGGCCCAGACCGACTGAGACTGATTCACAGGCTGGCAAGTCAGGGAGTGAGCTGAAGGAACCAGCAGTGACTCTTACACCCTTTTGTGGCTGGTGCTGCAGGGGCTGATGGTGGAAGAGGCTGCCTGGGACCTAAATCCGGGCTCCTTAGAGTGAAGCATGGTGTTGGGGAGCAAAGTCTTTCCTAATAACGTCCTTCCAGTCTTTAGCCCTGGGGGGTGGGGAAACACATAGGAAGAGGGCGTTTTGTGCCCCTCTTAAGCTCTGTAACTGGCCATCTGGGCACCTAACGGGACTTCCTGGGAAAATGATGGGGTTGGATCTGGGGAAGCAAACAAGGCTAAGGAGTGGGTGGTTGGGACCTGCAGTGAGGTTCCCTCACTGAATGCATAAGGAGGGCATTCTGTCTTAACTTGGTTTCCTTCTTGCCTGCGTTCTCTGACTCTGTTCTGCCCCTCCTTCCATCTACATGTCTTCTCCCTCATCCCCTCAGAGTGCATTCTCCTGAATTTAATGCCTCACTGCCTCTAAACACTGCCACACCACCTATCCCAACTATCTATCCATCCATCAATGCATGCATGCATTCATCCTTCCATCCATTCATCCATCCACCATTCATCCATCTAATCATCTATCCTTCCAACCATCCACCCATCTAACCATCTGTGCATCCATCCATCCAAATAGCCAGCCAGCCAAGTATCCATTCATTCATCCATCCCAAGCATCCATCCATCCATCCATTTATATAAGCATCTACCCATCTAACCATCCATCCAACCATCCACCTATTCATTCATCCAACCATCCACCCATTCATTCATCCAACCATCCAGCCAGACAACTATCCATTCATCCAGCCAGCCAGCCAATTAGCCAACTATCTAACCACCCATCCATCTATCCATCTACCCAACAATATATTCACTCATTCATCCAACCATCCACTCATCCATCCATCCAATCATTTATTCACCCACCCACCCATTCATCAGCTTACCACAGGATAGCCTGGTGGTTATAAACCCCTGCTTTGGAGTTGGAAACACCTGGGTTCACAACCCAAGTCTTCCTCTTAACAGTATGGTATGACCTTGGGCAAGTCTCTAAGCCTCAGTTTCTTCTTTTGTAAACAGTGGGGACTTGGGGGTTGTTTTAAGGGTAGAAGAATGCAAAGTACATGACAGACTTAACACTAGGCAAAGCATATAGGAACAGATCAATATACATAAGATTTTACTACTTGGGGCTTGGGGATGTAAAAGTGGCACAGACATAGTATCTGCCCTCATGGACCTCGTGGTCTGGAGCAGGGGTCAACAAGCTTTTCTGTAAAGGGCCAGAAAGTAAATATTTTCAGCTTTTTGGGTCACATATCCCTGAAGCAATTACTAAACTCTGCTGTTATCGCATGAAAGCTGTCATAGATAATATGTACACAAATGGGAATGACTTGTGCCAATAAAACTTTATTTATAAAATCAGATGTTGAGCCAGATTTGGCCCATGGGACCCCTGGTCTAGAAGGGAACGAGTAAACCAATCACACTGCAACAAGGGGGTTGAAATTGTGGTTGACGATTGTTTGTGGGGGGAAAACCCCAACGAGAATTGTGGTTGCGTAGGGAGAGAAACAGTGGGGGCTGAAATTCAGACAGTGGCAGAGGAAAGAAGAAGAGAGGATGGAGTGGAAAAATGTCTGGGAGGTCACATTGACAGGGCTTGGTGTCCTGAGGGGTAGTGAGGAGGTAAGACTGGTCTCCAGGTTTCTGGCCAGGTCACTGGGAAGATAGTGCATTCACACTGCTGTAGGGACGTAAGATGAGGAGAGAAAACAATGAGTTTGGTCCTGACAGCTTGAGGTTGGGGTATGGGTGGGAATACTAGGCAGCAGTGACCAGAGGCCACTGGAGACAATGCCTGGAGCCTGGGGGGAGAGAATCTTCCACCAAAACCAGAGTTCATTGTGCAACATCAGAGTCAGAGGTCACTCTGAGAGCAGCGTCAGGGTTCAGCTTGTGGCACTAGGATGGGAACTCAGTCTATGATACCAGGATCAGGACTCAGTCTATGATATTAGGATTGGGGCTCAGTCCATGACACCAGGATGGGGCTCAGTCTATGATATTGGAATTGGAGCTCAGTCTATGACACCAAGACAGGGCTCAGTCTATGACATTGGGATTGGAGCTCAGTCCATGACACCAGGACGGGGCTCAGTCTATGACATTGGGATTGGAGCTCAGTCCATGACACCAGGACGGGGCTCAGTCTATGACATTGGGATTGGAGCTCAGTCCATGACACCAGGACGGGGCTCAGTCTATGACATTGGGATTGGAGCTCAGTCCATGACACCAGGACGGGGCTCAGTCTATGACATTGGGATTGGAGCTCAGTCCATGACACCAGGACGGGGCTCAGTCTATGACATTGGGATTGGAGCTCAGTCCATGACCCCAGGATGGGGCTCAGTCTATGACACCTGGATCAAAGTTCAATCTATGACCCTGGCCATCAGGGTTTATAGTTGGTGATACAAAGATTGGGGTTCAGCATGGGATACCAGGATGAGAGTTGAGACTGTCATCAAAGTCAAGCCCAGCCAGTTCTTGGGTCAGAAGCTTCCATAGAAAGATTAAACTCATCCCTGGCCTTTCACGTTCAGCCTGCGATCCCAGACCCACAGGGTCTGCAGATGCAAGGTCTGAGGTTCTGCCTTTGGCCTCTACAGGCTCTTGCGGCCTCAGGCCTCCGTGAGGTCCCTGCCCAGTGAAGCAGGCAGACCCTTCAGTCTTTCCTGAGGCCCCCGGGGTGCTTGGCCAAGGGATGGGACTGACCCTGGGACCAGCTCCTCTTCCTCCCCGGCTCGCATCAGCCTCCCAGACCCACCCCCACATCTGGTTTTTCTCCTTCACAGCCTGCTTGTTTTGTTCAGACATTTCTCTGAGTCATAGCTGCCGCCTTGGCTTCAGGGTGGGGAAGACGGGAGATACAAGGCTTAAATGAGGTACAGCAGAGCAGAGCCCCTCAGTCGGCCTGAGAGGGGAGCTGGGAGAGCAGGGATGGTGGAAACAATGACGTTCTCACACACTGTGGCCGGCCCAGACATCAAAGGCTCATCTACCTCAAAGGAAATGGAGCTGCAGCTCATAAGCACCCACACAACCAAAATTCTGCAAGGGGCCCCAGCGATTTTTTTGGCAACAATTTCATTGAGATACAATTCACACACCCTACAATTCACCTGTTTAATGGGTACAATTCAATGACTTCTAGTACATTTGCAAGGTTATGCAACCATCACCACAATCCATTTTAGAATATTTTCATCACCCCAGTAGAAATTCGTATCTTCTACCTGTCACTCCACAACCCCCCATCCCCCCCAACAGCCTTAGGCAACCACGACTTTGCTTTCTGTATCTATAGATTCACCTATTTCAGACATTTTCTATAAATGGACTCGCATAGCATGTGGTCTTTGTCACTGGCTGCTTATAATGTCTTCAAGGTCGATTCCCCCACCGTATAGCAGGTGTCAGAACTTTATTCCTTTTCAGTGGCTGAATACTATTCCACTGTACGCCTACACCACACCTTGTGTGTCTATTCATCCGTTGGTGGATATCTAGGTTGTTTCCACCTTCTGACTATTATAAATAATGCTGCTCATAAGCAGTCACGTATAGGGTTTTGGGTGGACGTACGTTTTTATTTCCCGCGGGGATATACCTGGGCATGGGATGGCGGGGTCACTAGATAGCTCTATGATTTTCTTTTTTAAGGGGCTGCCACACAGTTTTCCGGTGTCCTGGTATTTTTGCACACGTGCATGTGCCCACCTAACCCCTTTGCACTCATTTATTCATGAAACGTGTTTATTTCTGCCTCGGCCGTTTCCTGCTGTCCTGGTTCAGAAGCCCTCGCAATTTTGTATTCATAATTTCGTCTTCTTTCCTAAAAGAAGGCTCCTCCAGACTGTGTATGTTTCAGGGTCCCAAAACTTGGAGCAGTGTTTGCAGGTCTGCAGCCAGGAAAAGAGGGGGGTGTGAGTAGACAGCCCCGTTGGAATAGAGGGACATCATCGGCCTTCCCCTCTGCTAGACCCTTTGAAGAATGAATGGGGGGTGTTGCTCATAATCACCCTGGCTCAGCATTAAGTAGGACTGTCCCCAGCAAACCAGGATATGGGGTCACCCAGCCATAGGGGACCCAATCTACCTACCTAACTCAGCACTTTCCCAAAGTATCCGACACCCCACTCTCCCACCCCAACTCAGCCCCACCTGAGGCCACCATTGCTCTTATTTAGAACGCGCCGGTCTGGTCAGTCCTTCCATGCATGCCCCCTCCACCGTTCTCTTCTCCTCCAGGCACTCTCCTGTCGCCTCCCCGGTTTCAGCAGAGCCTGGGTTGAGGGGGGATGGAGGAGCGAAGTCCAAACAACAAGGCAATGCAATGAAATGAAACGTACATTAAAGAGGCACCATATAAGTGGGGGGCGGGCAGAGATTTCTGGAAGGAATACGGTGAGGCCTGCAGGCAGGCAGCCTCAGAGCAGGAATGGAGGGGGAGGGTCTCATGCAGCAGGCCCTGCGGGAGCAGAGACAAGACACAGAAGGAATATCCTGGTGGGTATCGGGGGCCAGGCCAAGAGTCTCCATATCCTTCCTGCAGGCAATGAGGAGCCTCCGCGGGGATTTGAATAGGCAAGGGGGACCTCTCCTGCTGCAGTGTAAGGGGCAGGAAGAGAGAAAAGGGGGCACCCACTCCTCCCACAGCAGGCGGCTCAGTCCAACACCAGATATCAAGCCAGGGCACCCTCCTGACCTAGAGAGCAAGCAAGGTGGCCAAGACCGGCCAAGGACCACACATGCTGGGCCCCTTCACCTTCCCCAAAGCTCTAAAAGGCATCGTCACACCCACCTTCCAGGTGAGGAAACTGACCTTCAAGGTGTCTTCCCCAAAGGGGGGGCAACCATTAACGACAGGTCCGGGCAAGGACACAATCTGCTTGACCCTAAAGCCCCGGTTTTCTCCTCTATCCCGTGGCACCCAGAGGTCCCTAAACTCCAAATACAACATTGGGGCAGAGGTGCCTGAAGTCCCACCATTAGAGACCCTACAAATGTGGGCACTGGGCACTTGCATTTGATCTTAAGGACCCATTCTATTGAATGAGGGCTTTTTTTGCCAGAGCAAGCATGACAAACCGGCGTCATCTTAGGAGCCCACTCTGATTAACTTCATCTTAGGAGCCCACTCTGATTAACTCAAGATAGCTGCTGGAAATGGTGCCCTGGGGCAGTGCGGGGTGGGGGGGATCCTAAAGGAATAAATGATCAGCAGGAAAAGAACCTCATGATTGAATACATATGTCCACCAGAGGCACAGGATGGGGAGGTGACAGCATGTAGGCGGGCTTAAAAGTCATGGAGACCATCTTCCTCCACCACCCCACCTTACAGATGAGAAGACTGAGCTCCAGCAGAGCAGCAGCAGATGCAGAACTCAGACTCCCACTCCTTAGCCCTTCCGCCTTGGCCCTGATGCCTGGTCTCTCCTTTCTGCACAGGTTCTGAGCCCAAGCCATGCGTCCAGCCCTTTGACTCTGGAGCTGCAGCTTCAGGCACTGAGAGCAGCGACGGAGCCTGGAGGTCCGAGCACCCAGACTTCCCCACCATGGAGGATGAGCAGGCAGGTGTCTGATGGCTGAGACAGGCCAGAGCTGATGACACCAGTGGCAGCAAGTACACTTTGTAAAACACGTGCACTTTACCAGGCACATTTGTGCACGTTAGTTCAGAGAACACCCGTTAAAACTTGGCCGAGTAGTTATGATTCCATTTTATAGATGAGGAGACTGGAATCCTTCCTGGAACAAGGGGAGGGAGGGAGGGTGGGAGGGGAGGAGGGAGTAGTAAGTAGAAGGCCGCTGGATGGATGGATGGATGGATGGATGGATGGATGGATGGACGGATGGGAGGAAGGAAAGAAGCTTAGACGGGTGCGTGGACGGAGGAAACACGAAGCAGCTTCCACAGGAGCTCCCAGCTAGGGCAGCCCTGCAGAGTGGTCTCAAGTCAGGCTAAGAGGGGCGAACCATTAGGTCCCCACATCGATCAGCGGTGGCATGTGGGCTGCCCAGGAAGGGGCATGCCTTCCTGGAAGGGGTCTGACAGCGGACAGCCATCTGCGGACAGCCCCCCTCCCCGCATCTGGGACAGCATGTCTTCACGGGAGGGGGTTCTGGGTGGCGTTTTGCACCGCCCCCCACACTAAGGAAGGAGGGCCTGTGACAGTTAAAGCCTGTAGGGCATCCTGTGGACCCACCCCGTCATGTTGTAGAAGAGGATCCTAGGGCCCAGCAGGCAGGACCTGGCCCCAAGTGTCAGTGAGGATCCGGGGTGCACGAGGGTAAGACCAGGACTCAGGTTTAGTTCTGGGCTCTGGGCCTTTCAGAGAAAACCGGAGGCTGCAGGCCGTGGGCAGATGAGGTGGTGATGCGGGAACGGTGCCCCGGGGGAGGCAGGGCGCCCTGGGAGGATGCGGCCAGACTCTATCCCCCGCCTCCACCCAGTGAAGCCCTCCACAACTCCTATTTGTTCCTCGAGGCTTCGTTGGCTGTCACCTCCTCCAGGAAGACCCCCTGGTTGGCTTGCTTGCTTGCTTGCTTGCTTGCTTTTTCTTTCTTTCTTCCTTCTTCTTCTTTCTTTCTTTCTTACATTTAGTAGGACTTCTTCTTGAAAGTCTACTGTCTCCTAACTGGTAAGACGTAGATCTCTTCTTTTCTTTCTTTTTATTTTTTAAGTAGACTCCACGCCCAATGTGGTGTTTGAACTCATGACCCTGAGATTAAGAGTCCCATGCTCTACTGACTGAGCCAGCCAGGCACCCCAAGAGGTAGATCTTTTTTTTTTAAGTATATGAAACGTGACCAATGCGTGAAACTTGGCCGGTTCAAGGGATCTTTCATGTGTCATGCGGACGCTACTTTATGTGGTCGGAAATAGGTTTTTTGGGGGTTTTGTTGTGGCTCTGGAAGCTGTCTAAAGTTTGCCTAACTTTTCCTAATTGAGTTGTACTTAATAGGTTTTTTACCCCAATGATTACCCTGGGTGTAGTGCTTCAAAATAGAAGGGATTTTCTAAGTAAAATTCCAATCCAGAATTCCCGTCCCTCCAGACAGGGCCTGCTGGCCCCCCTCAGTTCTTTTCTTTAGCCTGCTTCCTGAAACATTCTATCATACTTGATTATGATGGCTGGATTAAACCATCACTCTTCCTGCACCTAGCTCCGGGAGGGCAGGGGACGGACTGTGTGACACAGCCCTCAGCTTCCTCAGAGGGAAAGCCCTGACCCTTGAACCAGAAAAACAGCAAGCGCCATCAGACCTGCTTCTACTGACCAAGGGCTTGCAAAGCGCACACATCATCTCGTTGTACTCACACAGCAAGGAATCCTACAAGAAGGCAGCTTTGCACCCATTTTTCAGAGGAGAAAACAGACCAAGAGAGGGTTTGGGACTTGCCTGAGGTCCCGCCGAGCTAATAAAAGTCATACCAGGGATGCAAACCCTGACTGAGGTTTCCCTACCATTTGAGCTGCTCAAGAATCAGCTGCCCTGTCATTTATTTGCTATTTTGTTCGATACCAACCTCCTTTCTTACCTGATGAAATGGAACCAGAGAAACAATATGCTCGAAGCTGCTTTGGCGTGCCATGGTTTGCTAATATACAATGAAATAAATAACTACTCACGTTTTTAAAAACCAGTTTATCCACGTACTGTCCAAATCTGCACCCAGTAAGCCCTTCTGCAGAGAGCATTCCTGGGACATCTCACCTCTGAGTCTGACTGGGAAGACGCCCACCCCCAAGGCTCCCCAGGGTCCATGCAGTGAGAGCCTGGATTTATTGCATCCTCTCTGGGGTGTCAGGACCAGTATACACTGTTTAGTCAGATGCCTGGAAAGGCCCCCATTGGGCCGGCTCCTGCCTTTTCTCACCCAGGCAATGTTGGAGGAAAGATTGGGGTTCCCAAGCCACGGATGAGGCTCCCCTCCCCCTGCGTCCCTCAGTGTACCTGCTGCCGGGAGCTAGGACGGCCTGTGCCCACAGCTGCCCACCACCCCTGCCACCCCCAGCCCTGGCCAAGTGCCCACTGCTGCCTCTGGTGAGGGAGGCCAGATGCAGGAGAGGGAGAAGGGGCCCAGCCCAGGCCAAGAGGCTGTCCTGACGTGTTTATATTTACAGAAGGATAAAAACCAGAGACACAAGGAAATCTTTCGGGCAGTGGGTCAATAGAGGGAGGTTGTCCAGGCACCAGGGATGGGACTGGAGTGACTTGGGGGAAAGGGGAGACCCACCAGGACGCTGCTGCCCAGGTCACAGGACGGGCAGGCGAGTCTGAGCCAGCCACGACCAGAGACGTGGGTATGCCCACAGAGACCGGAGAAGCGGGACCCTGGTATATAAAGGACAGAGGGAGGACACGGAGCCAGAGAAGGGGCAGCTGGGGAAGGTGGGAGGGACAAAGATCAATGGGGGCAAAGGAGAGATTCTAGAGAAAGGGAGGCTGTGCGAACAGCATGGAGCATGTTCCAGAAGTCAAGCCCAGAATCACCTCCCGCTCCAGCAATCCCCCTTCTGGACAGCTACGCACAAAAATTGAAAGCAGGGACTTGCGCAGTTCTCTGTACACCCACGTTCACCGCACGCTTCACAATAGCCAAACATGGAAGCAACCCGTGTCCATCACGGGATGAATGGGTGGGTACAAAGAAGGGGTAAACCTGTGGAGAGCTCCCAGCGGGTAAGACCGGAGGGAAAAGCCAGATCCTGCATAGCTCCTCTTTCCGGGTACTTTCGACTTTGAATTGGAAGCTTTTCCGCAAAACCCCCATGCCAAGCATTAGTAGGGGGTCTCCCTGTTCTCCCTCACCTGCTAAGGACTGGCCCTGCCTGGCCAAATGGTCCAGGGGTAGGGTTGCAAGACTGAGCAAACAAAACTACGGGACACCCAGTTAGATTTGAATGTCAAATAGTGCAATGTTTCGGGATATATTTATACTAAAAAAAATACTTGTTTATCTGAAATTCAAATTTAACTGGGTGTCCTGTATTTTATCTGGCAATCCTATCCTGGGGTATTTTTTTTTTAAGATTTTATTTATTTATTTGACAGAGAGAGAGAGAGAGAGCACAAGCAGGGAAAGTGGCAGGCGGAAAGAGAAACAGGCTCCCCGCTGAGCAGGGAGCCCGATGCGGGGCTCAATCCCAGGACCCTGGGATCAGGACCTGAGCCGAAGGCAGACGTTTAACTGACTGAGCCACCCAGGCGCCCCCTCCAAAGATTTTATTTATTTATTTGAAGGGGGGGGCGCCTGGGTGGCTCAGTCGTTAAGCATCTGCCTTCAGCTCAGGTCCTGATCCCGGGGTCCTGGGATCGAGCCCCTCATCGGGCTCCCTGCACCGCGGGAAGCCCGCTTCTCCCTCTCCCACTCCCCCTGCTTGTGTTCCTGCTCTCGCTGTCTCTCTGTCAAATAAATGAATAAAATCATTTAAAAAAAAAAAAAGAAAGGAAAGAAGAGAGAGAGCACCAGTAGGGGGAGGAACAGAGGGAGAGGTGCCCCTGGAGGACTTTTTAAAAAATCTCATTTATTAACATCACTACCAATCTTTTTATTTATTTACTTATTTATTTATTTTAAAGTAATCTTTACATCCAACATGGGGCTTGAACTCACTATCCCAAGATCAAGAGTCGCATGCTCAGGGCCCCTGGGTGGCTCAGTCGGTTAAGCATCCAACTCTTGGTTTCAGCTCAGTTCATGATCTCAGGGTCCTGGGATTGAGCCCTGCTTTTTGGCTCCATGCTCAGCAGGGAGTCTGTTTAAGATTCTCTCTCTCTCTCTCTCTCCCTCTGCCCCTTCCCCTGCACTCACGTGCTTTCTCTCTCTCTCTCTCTTTCTAAAATAAATAAATAAACCTTAAAAAAAAAAAAAGTCGCCTGCTCTACCAACTGAGCCAGCCAGGCACCCCTCCTGGGGGACTTCTGTAAAGTCCATGACGGGGGCCATGTCCCCTCAGTGGCCCCTTCAGGCCACCAACTGGGACAGTCCATTGAGGGCTGCCTGAGACCACAGAGATGCCTGGGGCTATGTCTCAGTACTGGCTTTGCAGGGAGCAATGGGAGAGGCCCACCCACCCTCCTACCCACCAAACCCTGTCTGAGGTCAGTCCTAACAAGGTCCTGGACAAGGAAAGTCCCTGGGCTGCAGATCGTGACAGCCCAGAGGAGGGACATCTTACCTACCCTTGAGGAGTCAGGAAAGCAGCCTGGAGGGCATGCCCAAGCTGGCTTTTGAAGGATGAATAGGAGTTCTCCGGGCCAAACTGTAGGTGGGCTGGGAGAAGAGGTTTTCCAAGGAGAAGAAAAGGCAAGTTCCCTGGCTGGGGGCGGGGGGGGAGGCAAATAGAATGATTTGGAGGGAGAGAGAGAAGAGAAAAGGAATAGAAGGAGAGAGTTGGGTGAGAAAGAGCATAGGGCTTGCGTCCAGACAGACCCGAGTTTGAGTCCGGCTCTGCCATTGGTTGGCCCTGATCCAGGGAGAGTCTTCCTCCCTGAGCCTGTCTTCTCGTCTGGAGAGTGTGATAACAGTGCCCCCTCGTGGTGGAGCTACTGTGGTACTAGGGATAAGGCCTGTTAGCGGCTTGAGGCTACGGAGGGGCCAGAAGCGGAGGCGGCAGACCCCGTAGCCTTTTGTGATGTGCCCCCTGGGCTTCTACCCGTCCAGGAGGGGAAGGTATTGGCTTAAGCGCTGGTGTTCCAGACTCCGGTAAGAGAGAGCAGGGCCAGGAATAGGGGACGGGAGCCGAGTGAGTGGTACAGCGCAGGGTCCGATACTGTCCTTTTTTAACATTTTGGTAACTCATTAATCACGGATCTCCTTGCATTACTCGACTTGAAAAAAGAAATGCTGAGCTAACGTAACTGCGCTGGGAGCCCCGACACCACGTGAAATTCTGCATTAGCGTCCAGGATAACTTAGGTCCATGCAAGCTGCATTCGAAGACCTTGAACAAGCCGGGTGAGGGGCTAGGGCCAAAGTCATTACGCCGCTTTCCTAAGCCCATCAGAGGGAACGTCAGCGAGTGAGGTGGCATCGGGGCTAGAAGCCCAGACGTCCGGCCCCTTTTTTGGGAATGAGGTCTTGAAGGCCCAGGTTCGACAGAGTGCTGGGGGGACTACCCCCATTCATCCCACCTGCCACGAGAATGGCGCTGAGCCCAGGTTGGACCGGAGGGGGATGGGCAGGGACTCGGTGCCGGGACCTCTGCTCTGCTGCCCTCGGCCAATGCCTTCTCCCCCCACACCGGCCTACAGGAGGATGGTATTCCAGGGCAGCTCAGCGACAGCACGGAGGACCTCAGCCTGGACTTGGGGGCTCTGCAGGGCAGCGAGTATCTCCAGGACCTGGGCCTTGGGGCCTTTTCCCACAGCCAGCCTGGGGGGGGCGGGGACAGTGGCCACCCCAGCGAAGAGGTCGGAGGAGCATCGACCTTCTGCAGCTCAGCAGAGACCCAGGGCCTGCCTCGGAGACGCAGCTGGGAGAGGTCGCGGAGCTGCTCCGGGAGCTGGCAGAGGTCAGCCCGTGCCACCAAGCGGTGCCTTCCCTACCTGCCTCCCTCAACACCCCCGCCCCAAGTCACCGCAAGTAGAAATCCAATCTGCCATGCAAAGACATGGACCTACCTGCAAATTCGCCGGCAAGGCTCCCCTGACGACCCCTCTGATGGAGGGAGAGCGAACACCCCTCCAGATTCTGACCACTCCTCCCCGCCCCAGAAGGATGGCCCCGCAGGTCCCCCCAGGCCCCTGGATGCTGGGGCCGGGGCCACCGCCAGGTGGAAGAGACGCACCAAAGACCTGCCTTCCTCATTTCTTCCACCAGGCTCAGCCTTGAGGCCTCGGCTGTGAAGGAGGGGCCCTGTCTCCCTCGGACACTGGCCAGCCTTACTCTGAACCTACCCGGAGAGGATCTGCAGGCCTGGACCCAAGAGTGTCTGTCTGGGGGTGGGACCCCAGCAGAGCACCCAGGCAAGGTGGGTGCAACCTCCAGCCACCCCTAACAGTGGTACAACTCTGGGCCCAGGGGCCAGCATGGCAGCTGGGAAGGAGCTCCTTACCTGTAGCTGGTAGGACTTACCTGTCACAGCGGGGCTGTCCTTGGGTAGCCCAAGACTGGGGAGTCACCAAGTCCTGAGACTGCAGCCCAAGCCTGAGGGTTCTTCATTGGAGTGGGGTCCACAGTAGGGACCCTCGTTTACAAGTGCAACCCATGATCTGGGAGGCAGAGGAGATGGTCTCTGCATCTTTGCAGCTAGAAGGAAGCCCCGCCTGTGACTGGTAGATCTTGTCTCAGGTCTGGGATTCCAGCCTCAGGGCTGTAGCCTGTGGCTGGGGCATCTTTGCCCTGGACCATGACCTGGGGAGAAACCCCTGATGGGCTGGAATCTGGAGCTCAGAGTTTTGAGGCTCCAGCCCACAGCTGCCGCTATGGAGATCCATCCCCGTGCCCTGTGGCTGAGGGGTGCCCCTACCTGCGGCTGGAGGCTGGAGGCTGTGGACCCTCCATCTGGGGAGCTTGCCTGCACCCTGAGCTGCCTCTCTGGCTTAGTGAGATGCTTATTCCCCGCAGGAATGTGACAGCCCTGAGAAAAGAGTAAGGTCACGGTCTGTTCCCGTGTCCTTCAATGAGATCAGCTCCCTGGAAATCTCTCCCGCTTTGGAGGTGCCCACTCCAGCTGTTCAAGGTAGCCCAGCCTGAGGGTTTCCCTCATTTAAACCAAGAAGGGTAGGGGGTTTCTGCTGGAGGGTTCCCTGGATGGAGCCCCAGACAAGCCTGAGAGAGGAAAGGACTACTGATGGGTGGGAGGGAGGCTTCGGGCCCCATGGGCAGGAACTGAGCAGAATTCCTGGGCTGGGGGGGGGGCAGGTGGAAGGGGAGAGGCATCCAGCACCTGCCCCTCCCCTCCCCTCCCCTCCCCCCCCCCCCCGGGCCTCCAGTCACGGTGGACTGCAGTCCCCTTGCTCCCCTGGGGCTCTTCTTCTGTCTCTACCTCTGTCCCCTACTTTAGCTCCCTCGTTATCTCTGAATCTCCGTCCTAAGAGCTTGTGTCTCCCTGCTGTCAGAGGGACCTGAAGTCTAAACCCAGATCTACCACTTTCTAGTAAGTCTCTGAGCCTTGCGGCTTTATAAGAATCAGCGGCGCCTGGGTGGCTCAGTCGGTTAAGCCTCCGACTCTTGATTTCCACTCAGGTCCTGATCTCAGGGTCGTGAGATGGAGCCCCATGTTGGCTCCGCGCTCAGCTGGGAGTCTGCTTGAGATTTTCTCTCTCTCTCTCCTTCTGTCCCTCCCCCCCCACTCTCTCTCTCTAAAATAAATAAAGAATAAAGAAAAAATATGGAACAATAAGTGTATCTCCTTAGGGCTACTTGGAGGGTCCACTGAGTGCACATGCGCAAAGCACTTGGCACATTGTCCGCAGTCTTGAGACCCAGGGGTGCACCCCCAACGCTGGCTCTCTGCCCTCTTGGTGCCTCTCCTCCCCGAAGGGCAAGCCCCATCTGGAAGGTCTCCAGTTGTGCAGGGATGGGTCACAGGGGGCCCAGGTGGGGCTGGTCTGCCCCAGAGCCTCCTCACGCCTGTACCTCCCGGGGTGGGGGCTGCTTCCAGGCATGGAGCCCCCAGTGCTGGAGTGCATGGGAAAGGACCACGTGGAGCCAGACCACGTGTGAGTACCTGCCCAGTGGTGGGGAGGGGTCCCCAGGGGACAGCCACGGGGCAAGGCTGGGGTCCCTCCCCAACCCCCCCCATAACCTCGGGCTTCTCTCCCACAACATCCTTCTCCCAGAGGAGACCCAGGCCTCTCCGAAGGGTTCTCAGTATAGCATCAGGGAAGGGGGGGCGGGTCTCCGGGTCAGGGTCTACCTCAGGCCCCTGGGGGCCTGGTTGGGCAATCGCAGCTGGCTGGGGGAGCACGTCTAGGACCTGGGGCAACTGTGAGCTGTTTTTATCCACACTCCCCCTGCCTCCTGCCCCAGGCTGATTGTCCAGCAGGTGCTTCAAGAACTTCGGCAGTACCATGGGTAAGTGAGAAAGGGGACAGGCGTGAGGGGACGGGGTGGGAAGACAGGGAGATAGGGGAGAGAAACATGGACAGGAGAGGTGGGGGAGAAACTAATGTGGGAAAGGGCAGGAGACACGAGCTGTGGAGGAGGGAGCCCGAGGTAACTCAGCTCAAATGAGAAACGGCGCCTCTTTCCCAGGACACCGCCATTTGCTAGAAAATCTTCCTGACGTGCTGGTTTTGTCTGACCAAGATGTGTTACCACGCTCTGCTGGAAAACCAGTCACAGTGATCATGGATAGAGCACACAGTGGGAGGGATGGTGGCGTCTCGGATGTGGCTCCAGGGCGCACGGAAGCCCTGGTGGGGGGAGGCGGCGGGAGATGGGGCAGCTGGGGAAGGAGGGGCCGCTGACCCAGGGGTCTGTCCCCTCTGATCCTGCAGGGCCCGGCAGAGGTCTTGCTTGTCAACCAGCCCTGGAGGAGCCCACTCAAACCTCACCTGGTTTGAGTTCCTGTCTGAGTAAGTCTGCAGAGCTACTGCAGGGGGGAGCTTTGGGCTGGGGCCTGCACTGGATCTGTACACGCCTTCCAGTGGCCCTCTGTGCAGGACCCTAGGCTGGGGGCAGGAGGTGGAGTCCCCATACTCTCCCTGGAACTGCCAGGGCAACGGTGGTGGTGGGGCCTGGGGAGGCTCCTCATATACCCTGGGAGGGCAGAGGAAGACTTTCTGGAGGAGGTGACAGCTTGAGCTGGTCTCCAGTGGAAGAGTAGGAGTTCACCAACACATGGAGAGGATTGGGGAAATAAAGAGGCGCCTTCCTGAAGAAAGGGCAAGGCCTGAGGAATGGAGTCAGGTGGGGCTGGGAAGAGTGAAGGGGAGGGAAGTCAGCAGATCACCTCGGCGACACTAAGGAGCACAGCTCTTTGGTGACTGATAATGGTGAGCACAGACAGGGCTGGGGGCAGGCAGGGGCTGCAGCCTGGAGTTGTGGGATCTCCCTCCAGTGAATCGATTCTACGAGGGCTGGGTTTGTTTGCCGCTGACTTAATAAATACAGCTGATCCTGGAACAAGGCGGGTTTGAACTACACGTGTGCGCTGATACATGGATTTTTTTTCAATAAATAGAGTATACGACTGTAAATGTATTTTCTCTCCCTAATGATTTTCTTAATGACATTTTCTTTTCTCTGGCTTACTTTGTCGTTAAAACCCAGTACCTAATACCTATAACACATAGAATATGTGTTCGTTGACTGTTGACTTTACCAGTAAGGCTTCTGATCAAAAGTAGACTATCAGTAGTTACTTTGTGGGGGAGTCGCAAGTTATACATGGAGTTTTGACTGTGCGGGGGGTTGGCGACCCTAACCCCTAAGCTACTCAAGGGTCAACTGTATTTATTACATGAGGTGGTACCAGTAATCCAGTAATCTGGGGCTGGAGTGTTAGGGGGAAGAGGAGAGCGGGATTTGAGAGATATCCCAAAGGACGAATGGGCAGGATTTGTAAGCTGATTAGATATTGGGGTCAGGGGTGAATCAGAGAGAGGAGACAGAAATGGACAGAGCCAGGATTTCCAGCCTCGCCCACTGAGGGACCCCAAGCCTGAGACCACGTCACAGTCCCCTCAGTAAACCCAGCCCCACAGTTCCCGGAACTTTGCAAACATCTGTAAATGTTTGTTGAGTGAATAAGTGAGAGGCAGAAGGAGCGAGTTCAGGGACCACAGAAGAAGTGAAACAGGACTAGGGGGCCATGAGGAGGAGACAAATTCCAGGTGGGGTCCAGGAGCAACTTGCAGGACAGGCTGAAAATGGCCCTCTGGCCCTGCTGCCCCACCTCGTTCATCTTTCCATCCCTTAGGAGCGAGGATGGCGCCAGCAAGATTGAGCGGAGTAACAGGAGCACCAGGGTGAAGCGCAGACTGAGCTCCCTACGTTGTCGGGTCACCAGGCAGAAGGAGAAGGTCAGGGGGCCGGGCCAGCGGGGACCTCCCTCTACCTTCTCTAGCTCCTCAGTATGCCCCCGGCCCTGGAGCCCCGTGATTCGAGGTAGGTCTGAATGCACAAGGCATTCTAAGGTTCACTTCTGTCCTCCACAGGGGAAGAGCCCAGTGCTTCTAAAGGACAAGGCTCAGGATGCTAGAGAGAGAAAGGAATGTGTCAACGGGCACCAGCTGGCGCAAGGAACCTTCCTTGGCCACTCCAGCTGCCCCCTGTGTGGCAAACCCTTTCTGAGCTCTGGTAAGTCCCGTGGCCCGGCCCAGCCCTCTGGATGGCAGCCACTTTCTCTGCTTTATTGCCTCTCATTCTCTCTCGTGGCTTCCTTTGCCTGTTGCGTCCTCATCTCATTCACCCTTGCCAAGTGGAGGCTGACCTCACCAGGTCCCTTAAGGGCAGGACCCATGTGGTTACCTGTCTCAGCTTTTGTCACTGCAAAAACCCTCATTTAGGGCTGCCTCACAAAATACCACAATCTGGGTCGTTCGAAGAACAGAATTGTACAGTTCCCCCTTGAACAGTGCAGGGGGTTCGGGACGCTGATGCCCTGCCCTCCATACACACACAGTCGACAATCCACATATAATGCTTAGCACTATCTTGGCGCAACAGACTAACTCCTCCCACCCCTCCCCCAGAGGGGGTAGGTAGCCCCTTTTCTCCCCTCAGCTTTTAATTTAAGAATCACAGAAAAGTGGAGAGAGTAGAAAGGGTCCCCTTCTAACCTCACCTGGGTTCCCGTCACAGTAGAATCTTCTGTGACCACCGTACATTGGTCACAACTCAGGAATCCACATTGGTGCCGTATTATTAATCAAACTGCAGCTTTTCCTCAGATGTCGCCAAGGTTTCTTCTTCCGTTCGGGTTCTCTCTGTTTCCAGACGCAATTCAGAATAACGTGTTCTCTTTCATCATCCTGTCTCCTTCGTCTCCCTGGTCCGTGAAGTTTTCTCAGTCTTTCCTTATTGTTCATGACCTTGACAGTCTTGAGAGGTATTAGCCAGGTGTCTAGGACAAGCCCCATCGGGGTTTGCCTGATGTTTTCTCATAATTAGACAGGGTTATGGGTTTGGGAAACTTCTTGCCTCATCAGATCAGGGGGTAAGTGCTGTCGATCTCATATCCCTGAGGATGTTAACCTTCATCCCCTGGTTAAGGCAACCTCTGCCAGGTTACTATCCTTTCCATCTCCCTACTCTAGTCTTTGGAAGCAAGTAACTCAATCCAGCCTACTCTCAGGATGGTGGGAATCAAGCTCCACCTCCTGGAGACAACATTTGATTTTCAGGACAGCCATTTGCGATCACAGATTTGAGCTGGTGTGAAAGAAAATATGTGGGTTGTCCTTAGCATGGTGCCTGGCACATGTGGGCAATGTTAGCATCCATCATCATCATCATCATCATACCCATGTGTTGTTGAGTTAAAGCTAGCAGCTAAATCACAGACCCACAACCGTGGGCTTTGACCACAGCTCCCACAATTGTGTAGGAGGCCCGTGGGGCCAGATCAGCTGTGGCTCACTCCCTACAGGCTGAGAGCAGGCACCTCCCAGGTATAACTAGCCACAAGCCTATCATCACTGGAGGTATTCGAAGCCAGATGTTACTATCTGTCCCTTAGAGGAAACAGCCCCGTAGTAAGTTAAACAGAACAGGGAATGAATGAGTCACACTCCAGGTAATTACAGAAGGTGGGTCTCCAGGGTAAAGCTGAGATGCTTTCCCAGAGACCAGCTCCACTGACAGAACACCATTCCAGATAGTTTTTGTTTTGTTTTGTTTTTTAAGATTTTATTTATTTGAGGGGCGCCTGGGTGGCTCAGTCGTTAAGCGTCTGCCTTCGGCTCGGGTCATGATCCCGGGGTCCTGGGATCGAGCCCCGCGTAGGGCTCCCTGCTCAGCGGGAGGCCCGCCTCCCCCTCTCCCACTCCCCCTGCTTGTGTTCCTGCTCTTGCTCTCTCTCTCTGTCAAATAAACAAATAAAATCTTAAAAAAAAAAAAGATTTTATTTATTTGAGTGATAGAGAGAGCGCTCAAGCAGGGGGAGCTGCAGAGGGAGAGGGAGAAGCAGACGATGAGCCAGTACGATGGGATCACGACCTGAGCCAAAGGCGGACGTTTGACCAACTGAGCCACCCACGCACCCCTCCGGACAGTCCTATTACTGGCCTTGACCTCTGAGGTTCTTCGCGGTCTGACCCCGCCTACCTGTCCACTTTTGCCTTCCACTACTCAGCCACCATGAAGTCTCGTGCCTGCCCACACACACCTGGCGCCTTGCTCATTCAGTGCTGTTCCTGGAACTCCTTTGGCCACCTAACTCTTACTCACCCTTTAGAACAAAGCCAGGGCCACCTCCCCCAGGAAGCCTGGATTGTGGATTGGGCAACTGTATCAGCGTCTGACTGTCTCTGAGGCCAGTTGCTGTCAGCCAGAGGACGCTGGCAACATCTTGCATTTTTTGTTGTCAGGACTGGGGTGCTGCTTGCACCTAAGTGGACGGAGGCCAGGGGTGCCGTTCAACATCCTCCAATACACAGAACAGCCCCCAACAACAGGCAACTATCCAGCCCCAATTGACAATAGGGCCAAGACTGAGAAACACTGCCATAGGCTTACATTCCCTGTGTCTCCTTAGCTCTTAGCAGAGTCCCTGGCCTATGAGAAGGACATAATAAATGCATAATGGAAAGATAAAAGAAAGACGAGAGATACCTCTCCTTGTTGCCAGGCTCCTTGAGAAAGTTGGTTTTTACATTTAGGGGAGAACTGTGCCAACCTGAAGGTTTCTATAACCAAGGTAGCTATAACCATAAGGATCATGCCACTTTTCCTGCTTAAAATCTTCAATGGTTCCCCACTGCCTTTGGAATGAAGTCCAAAAGTCATAGGAACTCAGAGAGTGAACATTTACACATCCATTGAGACCTCAAAAGTAACTGTGTCAGGTTTCTGACTTCAGAAGCATGTCCTCGCACTTCTGGAACCTCCAATTTCCTGGACGTGATCCCTCTCTTGACCATGACAAAATGGACTTAAACTGAAGGCAGGTCACTTGGGGACTCCCACCCCGTTTCTGAACTGAGGGCTCTCGGCCACAGATTGTGGGAGTTTTGAAGTGAGTCTGGCTTGTTAAGATCTCGGCCTGGCTGGCCAGCTTGAACCCGGTGAGAGAGGGGCTTGGTTCCTCTCCTGAGTACTGCCCAACTGTCTCACCTGGATTGGAACAAGCAGCCTTAGAGCTGCGAAGTCTGATGGCACCTGAGGGGGTGGCTGCGCTGGGGGAGGCATCTGGCATGTCTTCCAGTGTCTGAGAACACCTGTGTGGGGGGTGGTCTGGCATGTATTTTAGACTCTGAATACCTGTCTGGGGGTATCTGACATTATCTGTATTGGGGGTATCTAGTACGTGTTTTGGGGGAGTATCTAAAGGTTTCTGAGTAGGGTCTCTGAGATGTTTCTATTTGAGGGTATCTGATGGCTCCTGGATGAAGGTATCTGGTACTTTCGGGTATTCTGGCATGTTTTTCAGATTCTGAATACTTTGGGGTAACTGACAGATCGAGGTGGGGTGTCTGACCTATTCGGGGATACCCGAAAGCATGCTCTGGGTTTCTGATGGCACCCGCCTGGGTGCCTAGTATGCGTTAGGGGTATCTGGTCGTACCCATGCTGGGGTGTCTGGGGCCACCTGAGAGGCATTATGGCTCATTTTCCCCAGATTTGTCAAGCTTCCTGTAATCTACGCTGCCCCTGTCTTCTCAGGTGACGGACCTGTTCTCTCCATTGCTCGCACCCTACCCTCAGACTTTTCGCCCCAGGCTCGATCCCCTTAGCCATGCCCAGGCGCCTCCCTCAAGACCCCCCCCACCCCCGCTGACCCGCCCCCAGGGATCGTCCTCACCCCCTTCGCAGAGACCCTCCCGGTTCGGTCCTGGGGTCCCCCACAAGGCCAGGCGAAGGTCCCTCCAACCCCGCTCCAGGTTCAGCCAGAAACAAAGTCTGCAGTTCCGGGGACTCCCGGACTCGCGACCCCCGCCCCGTTCCAGGCCCACGCCCTCTGACCCGCCCTCGGGGCGGGGACACGCGTGCGCAGCTCGCCCGTACGGCTTCCCGCTTCCGGCCCGGGGCTGCGGGTCGCTGTGGATCCGGCGAGGCCGGGCGGCAGCGGTGGTGGCGGCGGCGAGCGGGCTGCGGGGGACCGGGCCGAGGTGAGGGCAGTGGGGCGGGCCCTAGGAGAACGGAGCTCGGGAGGGAGGCCTCGGGCCCCGGGAAGGCGCCGTCGGGCCCCGGGGGCGGCCCCTGGCGCGGGACCCCCGGGGCTGCCTCAGCCTCGGGCCGGGCCCCCGTGGACCCCTCCGAGCCGGCGGGCGGGTCCTGCAGTTCAGGCAGCCCCTTCAGTGCGTTTGGGCTCTGCCTGGCGACTGCAGGGGTGCAGACGATGCCCGCTGGCCCCGTCCGAGCTCCAGCCCTTGGGCGGTGCAGCCTCCCCCCGCTCCGGAGAGGGAGGTCACCGGGCTCGAGGTTCGGGAGCGCCCGGGGCAGGACCGGGGATGTAGTGATAACCATAAACGGTAACCAGCGCCGTGGTGCTTCGGGCCTCTGGGAGAACTCACGTCCTGGAGTGGACGCCTCCGGGCTAGGGAGCTTTGGGGTAACAAAACTATACGAAGTGTGTGTGCTTTGGAGCTTCCTTACTCCGGTTCCTCGTGGAAGAATTTAGATGGTGCGGGGCAGCCTTCGCTGCAGGGAGAAATCAGAGGCCCTTGATCCTTGCATGGTTTGTGGTAGTTTATTTCCCCCTGTCTCTTTTACCTGTTGCTGTGTTGACATGGAAGCCTTAGAAGAGATGGCTGGCACAGAGTGTAAAAAAGTTTTCTTGGGAGGGGAAAAAAAAGTTTTCTTTAAGTTTTACGGTGGGAGTGAAGAACACAACTCCTGCCCCTTCGCCTCATTTGGGGAGAATGGAACTCCATCCAAAAGCCTTAAAGGGCCTTTTTTCTTCTTGTTGGGTAGAGAGAGTTCAGGACAGCATGAACAGCCCCGTGGCCAAGGGCGATTTGGGGATGATTTTGCAGGTATCTGGGTGAATGATTAATCCTAAAGCTGTGTGACTAAGTGTCAAGAGCGCAGGCTTCAGTGTCACATCAGATCTGGGTTCTGGTCCCCATTCCACCACATATTAGCCATGTAACCTTGCTAAGCCTCAGTTCCCCCCCATCTTTAAAATGGGTATAAGGATTGATTAGAGAGATTCCATGAGGTAATATGTCTAAAGTGCATAGCAGAGTGCCTGGCATATAGTGAATGCTCAATAAATGTTATTTGTTCTGTGTGTATGCGCATGCCCCCAGACCTGTATTTTTAGGCTGACATTGCAAATAATAAAGAGTCTGGAAAACTTGAGCATCTCGGTTGTTGTTTGGACTGGGTCAGGGTGTACACTTTATCAGTAGTTTGCTATCCTGTGGGTCAACCCTTTTGAGAAAAAGGTTGTTCCAAAGCGAGTAAGAGCGTAATGCCAGAAAGCATAATAAATGCAGTTATTGTAAACATAATTTGTTTTGGGTTTATACAGCTTATTTTATTTTTAAATGGCATGCGTAGAGAAATGGAAAAAGCGATTCTTTGATTCTTTTCTTTCTCTCTCTTTTTTTCCTAAATTGACGTGAGAATGCCCCCACTTTGAAAGCTGAAGTGACATGTACATTGTTTCTGGCATAAGCTGTGTTATAATTTTCATTCTTGTCACACAGTAGCAATTACCACCGGCTGCAGGGCCATTACCCTTGTCACCAGCCCCTGGGACTAGGGCTGTGGTCACCAGCTGTGCCTCCCTGGGTGTTTACCTACCACATGTTTAGCATATTTCTGATCCTTGTGTCAAGGTCTCCTTCGTTCTTCCTCATTCACCCTGGGTCCTCTTTCCCTTTCTTCAAATTCCCTCTAAGACCTGGAGAACCTTTTCATCTCTGCCCTCTTAAGTAATTTAAAACTCTACTGGAGTCGAAACAATTTGTTTCTTTGTTATTTATTAGTTGAGTTCTACTCCCCCCCCCCCCCAAAGTGGTGGAGAGCTGCTATGTTTTGAAAACCCTTTCTCCAGGTGCAGCTCCAGAGCTGCCTGTAGGAATTTTCTGGAGGAGGAATGTGATGGTGGGGGAGGGGCAAACTGATGAAAACAATGTCCTCGGTGAAAGGGCCCCTGCTGCGGTGCTTAATTTTTGTTGTTAAAATTGCCCTTGAGTGTAAAATTCAATTTGCTTCCTTCTCCCCTTTTGTTCTGAGATAGTTTTCTACTGAGTATAAAGTTGCATCTGGTTGTGTTCAAAGTAGCAAATACACAAGGTGATTTACATCATATCATATCTTGAAAAAAATGTAAAGATTTAACTAAGTATACATTTAACACATCGTGGGTGGTTACATTTTAAACTCAGGCCACTCCTCTTTTTCCCTTAATATATAGCTCTATTGAGCTATAATTCATGTATCATAAAATTCACTCGTTTAAAGCATGCCATTCAGTGGATTTTTCACAGAGTTATGCAACTGTCACACTATCTAATTCAGAACATTTTATCATCTGGTTATTGTTGTGGGTGAGTTTCAGGAGGTGAGAAAAGCAAAAGAAAGAGGTGGTCTAAGCAGGTGCCCCGTGGCTCCATTGCAGCATGGGACAGAGGGAGGAAGGGACCACAATAAGTACTTGGCTGGAATTCCTCGTGTTCCTGTGCACAAGGACATTTATGTACTGCTTATGGATCCCTCTGATTTGCTGAGATTACTTTGCAGAGCGAAATTGACTTGAGAAAGAATAATAAGTCAGGAAGCCATCCACAGTAGTGCGGTGAATGTGCTCACCAGTCCCCTCACAGGACTGAAATGGATAGTGGCTGACCAGACCTAATGTAGAGTAGAAACCAGCATCTGTGGGCATAGGAAGCAGGAAGGGAGGCAGCTCTGTGGTGCTCATAATACCAGGATGTGGTGATCGATGGCCCTTGTGATCTTTTGCCTTGTCCGCTTAGAGGCTCCTAATCAAAGAATTTAAAGAGAAATGGGAAGATGGAAAAACTGAGACCCTCCTATATACTGCTGGTGGGACTGTAGGATGGGGCAGCCACTGTGGAAAAACAGTCTGGCAGTTCCTCGAGAAGTTAAACACAGAGTTACCATATGCTCTAGCAATCCCACCCCAGGTATACGCCTGAGAGGGATGAATATAGGTCTGCGCAGAAACTGGTTCACAGGAGTGTTGTTCACAGTATCCAAAAAGTGAAAATAACCCAAATGTCCCATTCAAATGAATGGAAAAATAAAATGTGATCCATCCATACAATAGCATTCAACAATGAAAGGCATGGCATTCTACTAGATGTTACAACATAGATGAGCCTTGAAAACGTCGTGCTAAGTGAAAGAAGCCAATCCCATATGCATCTTCTGATTCCATTTATGTGAAATATCCAGAACAGGCAAGTCCATAGAGACAAAAAATAGATTAGTGCTTGCTTGGGGCTGGAAAGAGAGGAACGGCCAAGTGACAGCCAAGGGGTGCAAGGTTGCTTTCAGGGGTGATGAAAATGTTCTGAAACTGTGGTGGTAGATGCACAACCTTGAATACACTAAAAGCCATCGAATCATACGCCATAAAAGGGTGAGTTGTACAGTGTGTGAATTCCATCTCCATAAAGCTGTTGAGTAAGAGAGAGAGGCCGACAGAGACACGGGATGAGAACTAGAAGCACAAGTGGAAATGGTTATGGGCATGGGACAGAATTGCAAGAAGTGGTTTGAAACTAGTAAGCTAGAAATCCAAGGGGGAACGATAAGAAAAACTTGAAGAAACAGGGAACCCCTCTCCAGCATAAATGGGTCAAATTCAGGGCACTAAGAGATTCTTATTTTCCTAAAGCTGATTGTAGACAGGTCCCTGCCACGTAGGAGACGGTCACCAAGTCCTGTGTGCCGTTCCTTGTGACAAGGGTCAAGGAAGAGATGTGGGGTCAGAATCTACCCGTGGATGTAGCCCAGGCCGGGACAGGAAAGCTCTCTTTCTCCTGAGGGCTAAGACTCAGCTGTTGACGGGTGTGAAAGTCAAGAGTCAAGAAACGCATGTTGCTAATCAGGTAGCCAGGGAGCACTGGGTCGGGCAGCTTACAGGCTGGCATGTTACCGCCGAGGACTTTATGGCCCCAGCCGTCAGTGGGTGGAGGCTAGCTTGAAAAAGGCAGAGGTTGGAGACAGGGAAGTTCTTTGAGAAATGACCTGGGCCTAAACAGGGACAGTGTGGGAAGAGGTCAGACTTGCATCTGTGCAAAGGGAGGTGTGTCGGGGCTTCGATGGCGGTGTGGGAGAGAGTGAGGTGTCTGACCCGGTAGGCGACAGTCCCCGAGGTCATCCGCTAGTAGGACTCTCCCTTATGCAGCAGGGGCACCCTGAGCTGTGTAGGTACTGTCAGTATGACCGGTTTGGACCTCTCTCGAGTTACTCTTGCACTGGAAAGGGGGAGGCTGTGTTCCCTGCCCTTGAAACAGGGTCTCTTCCCCTCCCCGCCAAGCACATTCACTCCATCCCAAGGCTTTCAGGGTCTAAGAGCAGTAAAAGTAGCCCTTCCTAGAGCATGGGTGGGGGGGCACTGAGGTTGGAGTGCTCTGGGGTGGAGTGGGGGCGGGGCAGGACAGCAGTCATTGCCTGCTAGCGGCCGGAGGTAGGAGGGAGAGAGGCCAGAACCAGGCAGCTGAAGTGATGCGGAACCCATCAGAAGTGAAAACGAAGTGAATCTGACAGTAGAGCCCTGATCTGGTTAATGTGCTTATGTAACCAGAGGCGGCAGCCTTGGGAGTCTGACTCCTGTAAGCCCTTGGCAGTTCTGGGGCTTTTCTGTCCATTCACAGCAGGAATCAGCCACCCTTGTCCTCCCCACTGCACGAGACACATGGAGAGTCATGGCCTGGGAGCCTGGAGGGACATCTGGTCTCTCCTCTGTGATGGGATTTATAGCCCACCATCTCTCCCACCACACTGATGTTGTGAAAATATCATAACCGGTGTGGTGGGAAGGACAACAGCCCCCAGAGATGCTCGCATCCTAACCCCCAAGAATTGCAAACATATGACCTTCGATGGCAAAAGGAACTTGGCAGGTGTGATTCAGGATCCGGAGATGGCAGGGGAGCCTGGATTATCCAGGCGAGCCCAATGTCATCCAAAGGGTCCTTATGAGAGGGAGGAGGGAGGATCTGGGGCCGAGGAGGAGGTGTGATGGTAGAAGCAGAGGTCAGAGGTTAGAAGGTGCTCAGCTGCTGGCTTAGAAGATGGAGGGCAGGGGGCCGGAAATGGAGGGGACACATATTCTCCCCTAGAGCCTCCAGGAGGTGGCAGCCCTCCCAACCCCGCTCAGCCTTCTGCCCTCCAGCCCCAGCCGAGAAGGACCACGGTGTTGTTGTCAGCTTGTGGTAACTTGTGACAGCAGCGGTTGGGAACTCGGGAACTCCCACACCCACCTTCCATCTCCAGTGCTTGAAAGCTCAAATTCTCATCTGACTTGGGACCCGCCCCGCCCCCACCATCTCCAGCATTTCCTTCTCCTGTGGAAATTTCTAGCACTCCCGGCTGGCCTCACTCAGGATTCTGTGTGCCTCCAGGCGGGCCACTCCTGTTGCCCCTTCTCTAGACACACATACACACGTGAGCACCGTGAGCAGAAAGATGGTAGCAGGGAGCTCAGGCCTGCTTCTGTGGTATTAGACATGCTACTTCAAGACTCTGATCCTCCGTTTCCTGGCTCTAAAATTAGAAGTCTAATAGCATTCCTCATTTCATAGGGTTGTGATTGCTTGTAAAGGGCTTGGCAGTGTCTGGGTGTGTCCGTGTGTCCATCCATTCCTTCAACACCAGGCTCCTGCCGGGGACCAGGGACCAGGGTTGCCACAGTGAACACAACTTAGCTATTTTTTTTTTTAGTCTGAAAAATATAACTTCACTAACAAAGTGCAGAATATATGTACAAATCAATAAAAATAAATTGTTTAAAAAGGAAGTGTCACCGCTGTGCGTTGCTCCAGAAGTCTGGGGATTAATTATAAGTCACATCTTGTAAATTAGTGCTTTTAAGTTTGTCATTAGCTCCACCCGGCTTATTATCAGGAAGCTAAAACCTTCCTTTTGGTGTTTTCTCCCTCTTCTAGAATGTTCCAAAAGCCCCGATCAAAGGGGAAGGCCCTCCACTTTCCCTGCTGTCGGACACACAGAGTCAGCCATCCTGCTGCTACTTTTTAAAATGGGGATCATTCACATACCGTAATATTCACCCGTTTAAAGTGTACAGTTCAATGGTTTTTAATATATTTATATGTACTCCTCACCCCAAACATTCTCATCATCCCAGAAGGAAACCAAGTAGCCATGAGCAGCCACTCCCCATTTCCCATTCCCAAGCCTCTAGCAACCACGATTCTGCTTACCCCTAAAGATGTTCCAAACTGGGGCAGCTTTCAATTGGTCCAGAAGGTTCACCTTGTAGATGGGCCCAAAGATAGGGGCTTCTGGGACTCTGCAGTGTGTTTGGTTTTGACCATGACCACGAAGAAAAGCAACATTTTACAACGTGATCTTGTAAGCACATACACGCATACACGATGGAATCCAAAGTTATAGCAAAAAATAAGAATACTCTTTATTATTCATGATAGACTCTGGCATTTTCTGTTCTATTTTACTTTGTGGGAAGCTGTTTTCCCCAACTCACAAAGGGGTCATGGTCCTCGATGTCAGAACACTGCCCTGGGATCCCAGTGCACCATGCCTTAAGAAAAAAGTTTAGCAAAGGAGGGAGCATTTGGCAGTACAGTTAATAGCTTTGACTTGTGAGAACTGTTTCTTAGGACTGCTGTAACAAATCGCTACCACTCGAGTCTCTTAAAATAACAGAAATTTATTCTCTCACCATTCTGGAGGCTAAAAGTCTGAAATTGAGGTGTCTGCAAGGCTGCACTCCCTCCGAAGGCTCTAGGGAAGGATCCTGGAAGGCTGCCCTAGGCCTAGGCCGTGGGTCCTTGGCTTGTGGCTGTGTTACGCCAGTCTCTGCCTCTGTATTCACTTGACCTTCACCTCTTGGTGTTTGCCTCTGTATCTCTCTGTGTCCAAATCTCCCTCTTGGCCTTGTAAAGATGCCAGTCATTGGATCACCCTTAATCCAGGATGATGTCATCTTGAGATCCTTAAGTTAATTATATCTGCAAAGACCCTCTTTCCTAATGAGGCTGTGTTCCGTGGACATGAATTTTGAGGGGACTGTATTCACCCAACCACAGGAGCCTTCTATTTTCTAATGACTCATAAATGAGAACAAGTTGACAAGCTATTAGTACTCATTTCTTAGATTCCTTACAACACATAGTAATTTTCACAATATTCTAAATTGAAATTAAGCATTGGACTTCAGCTCACTCTTGGGAACCCAGGAAGTGAAGAGAGGAAAGCGGAGGAAATCTTGAGAACTAGTTTCTTGCTTGAAAAGCTTCTAAATCGGATTCCTCTGTATCATTTGCCATACAGTATAAAGAAGTGCCTTACACTACAATATGTTGAATGTTTGCTTGTTTGCCTGTCCCTATATAATCTATTCTTTCCCCCCGTGCATTCAAGACCACCTTCATCAAATATGAAAGTCTTACCAATTTAGAGAGGAAAAAACAGTTCCATCTGCTTGGCCCTGCACCTAGCTTACATAAGTACACGAAATTGCTTTCTTCCTGACCTTGAGATGTGAAATATATTAAAATATATTCAAGCTCACACCTTTGCAGTACTAAAAGGAATACTAATGAAGGTCTTTGCAAGGTTTTGGAATTTTCCTAATAGAGGAGCCGGTTGCCGACTTACATTAATAGTTAAAGCTGGCGTTCTTAGTAGAGTGGGGATCTTGAGATGCTCGGGAAGCAACCTGGTACCTGTTTGCTACCAGCATAGACGATTTCACGGCTCTGGAATTCACTAATGACTTCACACAGTTAATCCACTTCACTGCTTCCTTTATTCCATTCCCTTCCGTGTGCCAGGGATTAAAAATGGGAGCTTCTTGTGCCACATGAGCCCTCCTAGGTGCATTTTGGTTTTTGGAAACGGGCCCTCCCTTCCGGAACGAACCGAGTAGATAAGGTAGACCAGGATTCAGCAGACTTTTTCTGTAAAGAGCCCCATAGTAAATATTTTAGACTTTGCAGACCACACAGCCTCTGCTGCAGCTACTCCCCAAAGCAGCCCCAGACAACAGGGAAACAAGTGGGCATGGCTATGTTCCAATAAAGCTTTATTTACAAAAATAGGTGGCTGGCCCTCAGGCTGGAGCTTACCCACTGCTGCAGAAGACTCGTGATTTTTACCATTCTGCGTCTAGGGCTGTGACTCCGATTTTATAAATTTGGTGAGGGACACGGGTGAAGGGGACAGGGGATCCTCTCAGATGTGCGTTTGCCCTGGGAATTCCTTATGGAGGGTCTTTCTGAGCCTCAGCACCCCTGACACCGTCCCAGTTGTCTTTTTTTACAGAAATGCAGTGTCCTTGCATAATTCCCCAGGCCACTGAAAGCAAACAGGTTTTTTCTGGCATTGTATGTGCGTGTTTTTCTTCCTTGCTTTGCACCTTTACAGAATGCTTTTTATCTGGTGAAAGAGAAACCCACTGGACGCCATCAAGTGTTCGATTTCCTCTGCCCTCCTTTAGCCGCCTCTGCTAACATTTGCCCTTGGCCTCAGGCCATGATTTTTGGGTCCTGAGATCGAGCTCCCTGTGTCAGACTCCCTGCTCAGTAGAGAGTCTGCTTCTCCCTCTCCCTCTGCCCCTCCTTCCCATGCTCGCTCGCGCTCTCTCTCGCGCTCTCTCTCTGTCTCAAATGAATAAATAAAATCTTAAAAAATAGGGCCACCTGGGTGGCTCAGTCGGTTAAGCCTCTGCCTTTGGCTCAGGTCATGATCTCGGGGTCCTGGATCCAGTGCCGCATCGGGCTGTCTGGTCAGCAGGGAGTCTGATTCTCCCTCTCCCTCTGTCTACCACTCTGCCTACTTGTGCTCTCTCTCTCTCCTTCTCTCTCTCTCTGTCAAATAAATAAATAAAATCTTTAAATATATATATAGGGGCGCCTGGGTGGCTCAGCCGGTTAAGCATCCAACTCTTGGTTTCAGCTCCCGTCATGATCCCAGGGTCCTGGGACGGAGCCCGGAGTGGGGCTCCCAGCTCAGCAGCAAGTCTGCTTCTCCCTCTCCTTTTGCCCCTTCCCCCAGCTCACGTGCTCTCCCTGTGTCTCTCTCTGGAATAAATAAATAAAGTTTAAAAATAGATAATAATAATAAAGCCAGTTGGGGTTTTCTGGGGATTTCAGATGTGTAGTAGCAACACCTGAATTAATCTTTTCAAAATTACTTGTTTTCCTTAAAATGTTTTTCAGCCACGTCATTTTGATTTCTGTACATTCTGTTGAATTAATGTAATTGTTTTAAAACACCAACGAGGAAAGCAGGGCTGCCCTTCCTGGCGAGGCCCCGGAGAGTGGGTGGCATTGTTTTGCTGGGGACCCTACAGTTCAGCATCTGGCCTCGTACCCAGGTCACAAGAAATACTTATTCACATGGCATATGCTTTTCAGGTCTGAACTGCCCATGCATGATGCCGAAGCCACTTCCCTCCTGACACCAGAAATAACGTGAACTTGAGCAAAGAGGAGTGGGTGATCGCCAGGACAGGCCTGGGCAGTGCAGGGCACCCGCACCCCATCCTTAGCTCTGCACGTGCTCTCTCGGATCTGTAAATAATGAAGTGGAACCCCAAGTTTCTCTTTTTTAGCAGTCCCAGCCCTGAGGTCACACCTCTGTCCCTCTGACCAGGTTCGCCCCTCATTAACCCCACACTGAAAGGTCATTTCCACTGGTGTCAATGTCATCCTTTAGGAGTGATAGTTACTAGTTCTGTCTTGGTAAAATGTTCCCGAGCCACCTGCACCTGGCTGGCCCCTGTGAACTGGTTAAACTTGTTCATCAGAATGAGTCGAAACACACCCGCTGGAGCGGGTTTTTGTTCCCATATTTTCATTAACCATCCTCATTAATTGCTAAGGGCGCTTTGAGGAAAGGGCACTAAAAGGCAGCAGCAGGGCCCTTCCAGACCATTTGGGGAGCCCTGCAGTGTTCCCAGGGTACTGGAGCCAGTCTCTTGATGAGGCTAGTAGATCCTGTCACGCTGAGAGGGGCCGGCAGTGAAAGCAGACAGAAGTTCTTAAGTGGTGCTTTGTGTTTATCTTTTGTCTTGGGGAATGCCAGGTTCCCAGGAGAAAATCTAAATCCACGATGGTTGAGTGGCAGCCCCTCTGACATTCAGGTCCCCGGCAGCACTAGTTGTACCTTTAAAAAACAAACTGAAAACATGTTAACCATTTTTTCAGTGTCTAGTTCAGCAGCAGAAATATACTCACATTGTTGTGGTTACCATCCCCACCGTCCGTCTCCAGAATGTGTTCATCTTCCCCAAACGGAGACCCTGTCCCCATGAAACACTGACTCCCCTCCCCCTCCTCCAGCCCCTGGCACCTGCCATCTACTTCCTGTCTCTCTGGATGGGACTCCTCTAGGGACCTCACAGAAGTAGAATCAGACAGTATTTGTCCTTTTGCATCTGGCTTCTTTCATTGAGCACAGTGTCCTCAAGGTTCATCCGTGTTGGAGCGGGTGTCAGAATGGCCTTCCTTTTTAAGGCTGAATAATAGTCCATTGTGTGGGTGGACCACATTGTGTTTATCCATTTCTCTGTTGATGGACACTTGGGTTGTTTGCACCCTGTGGCCATCGTGAATAATAATGCTGTGAACATGGGTGTACAAGGATCTGAGTCTCTGCTTTTATTTTATTTTATTTTATTTTTTAAAGATTTTATTTACTTATTTGACAGGGAGACTCAGCCAGAGAGGGAACACAAGCAGGGAGAATGGGAGAGGGAGAAGCAGGCTTCCCGCGGAGCAGGGAGCCCGATGTGGGACTCGATCCCAGGACTCTGGGATCATGACCTGAGCTGAAGGCAGACGCTTAACGACTGAGCCACCCAGGCGCCCCTGAGTCTCTGCTTTTAATTCTTTCGAGTCTACACCCAGAAGTGGGGTTGCTGACACTTATAATTCTGTCCGACTTTTTGAGGAACTGCCAAACCTGTGCACAGCAGCCACACCATTTTACCTTCCTGCCAGCAATACATAAGGGTTCCAGTTTCTCCGCATCCTCATCAACACTGGTTATTTCCCATTTTTAAAAATGATACCATCCCAGTGGGTGTGAAGCGGCTTCTCATTGTGGTTCCCAGTTGCATTTCCCTGATGAGTGCTGCTGAGCATCTTCTCCTGTGACCATTGACCGCCTCTGTATCTTCTTTGGAGCAATGTCTATTCCAGTCCTTTGTCCACTTTTGCGTTGGGTTGTTTGTTTTCTTTAAGGGTTCTCTCTACTGGTTGCATCTGACACCATAGGGTCTCGCAAGAACTGAAAAGCAAGTATCGCAAACCTACAACCTTTGACAGAGGTGGTGGTGGTGGTGGTCCCAGGCCTGGGCAGGAAGCAGAATTGGCATGGTGTGGCCTCCCAACCACAGACCAGCCGACTCCTGCCACTGAAGAGTGGGTGTTTAAAGAGGCCACAGTCATGAGCCCAAGAGCAGTGTGAATCATTAGGAAGAAATCATGACCCATCGACCTCGTTTCCTCTTCTAGTGACAACGATCCAGCCCAGTAGACCAGGGAAATGAGGTGGAACGTGTGGAAGTGGGAGGAATCTAATCGAGTCCCCCACGACATTCTTGGGGCAGGATGAGAAGTGCACAGAGGTGTTACGATAATTCTGAGCTAATCATCCTTTAGCCAGGCTCATAACTAGTTGGCTGGAAGTTTCCAAAGGGTGTTAATTAGGGTCCCAGGGTCACCTGAGGGGAAGACCGCCCTTGGGTTCCGTCCTCTGCTCTGTCCTGACTGGCTGTTCACTCTGTAATCTAGAAAGATAAAAGATGTGGAAAGTTTAATTATCAAAGCTGGGGATCATAGCTGGAGGGGCAGCCTTCATCCCAGTGTCCTGGAGTCAGGGCCCAGAAGTCTCAGCGACTGAAACAACCGGCTGAAGCCAGCGAGATACCATGAGTGTGAAGGGTATTTCAGTCTCCGTGCCTGCCTCTAAGTCATCGCTTCCCAGCCTTGGTGCTGTGGACGTTGGGGGCCAGGGAGTTCTCTGTGGTGGGGCCCTCCTGTGCTCATGGGATGTTGAGCAGCATCCCTGGTGGTGACCCACTCCATGCCAGGAGTACCCCCACCATCGTTACAGTCCAAAATATTTCCAGACAATACCAAATATTCCCCAGGACACAGACACCCCCCCCCCCCCCCGCCCAGTTGAGGACCACCAATCTAAATAAGCGACTGGAAACACAGGCTGGGGAATTAGGCCTGAGTGACGGCCTAGAGGAGCAGCTCAGAGATTCCAGTTCAGAGTAATACTGCTTTGAGCCAGTGTTTCTGATACAGCAGTCCTACCTCTTCTTCCCACCCCCACCCCCAAAGAAACTAACATAACTAAATGAGGTTGTTCTGGTACCAAGCAAACTTGCAACAAAGCCAGGGCCCTAAGGATAGTTAATTCCATCTCTCATCTGGTTCAATCCCAGGAGCTCTAGCCCTGGAATCTCGCCCACTCCTGGCCTTCTGGTCTTATGCAGGTTCCCCTCTCTTGTTCACACCTCTCTTCCCGAGTGCTAGATTCCAGCGTCCGCTGCCACCTGCCATCACCTGGAGTCCTCAGGGCCAGCTTGGGTGACTCCACACGGGAGTCAAACTCACCACCTCTCCCCGCACCCAGCCCCTGGCTCTGCCTTTCCCAGGTCTCCTGTGTCCGGTTCCCGACACCCTCCTTGCCCGCCCACCTGCGTCCACCTGCATCCCCCTGCAGGTTCTACCCCGCCACAGCCTCTGCTTCCAGAGGCAAATGTGATCAAAGAGCCCGTGCATGAACTTTCTCAATGGCTTCAGTTTCAAGGATAAAGTAGAAACTCCAAGGATCCCAAAGGCCCGCAACAGAACCTTCACACACAAGGTGCTCCCTCCACCCTGTCCTGCCTCCTTCATTTCTCCTCATTTCTCCCGTGACCTACCCCAGACCCAGTCTCCCTCTGCCCCGTCCTTCAGCAAATATTTATGGAGCATCCACTCGGCCCCAGGCCTTGTGCCAACAATGAATGACAAACAGAGATCCCCACGCGTGTGGAGTGCCCTCTCTAAGGACACAAATAGAGTTTACTCTTTATTTGTGGATTCCATATTTACGAATTCACCCACCGGCGACAATTTATCTGTTACCCCCAAATCAATACTCCCGGTGCCTTCTTGGTCATTTGACAACACGCAGGGTGGCAGAACATTGGAGTTGCCCCAAGCACCCATCCTCACCTTCGTTTGCCCTTGAGCTCGTTCGGTAAACAAGTGTCCTTCTACGGCGTACTTAGTGCCGCGTTTTGTACATTCTTGTGCTTTTTGCCGGCGATTTTGCTGTTGAAAATGGCCCCCAAACACTGGGCCAAAGTGCTGTTTAGTGTCCCTAGGCCCAAGAAGGCTGTGATGAGCCTTGCGGAGAAAATACATGTATGAGACAAACTTCTTTCAGATGGGGGGGGCGGCGGTCAGAGAGCTGTTGGCTGTGTTCCGTGTTTATGATGCAACAATGTAGATTAAATAAGGTCTCTTCCAACCAAAACACAGGGAACACAAGGTTAGGTATTGATGCGCCGTCGGAAATATGACCAGAGTCTCGTGGAACCTGAATCCTCTAGAAGCAGGGGCTCGGCGTTTACTAATTCAGTGTTGACAGAGCCTTTCTAGACCTAACTGTCCCAAATCCTGAGCACCCACTATCTGTAGTGAGAGAGATGACCGGAGACATGGAGAGGAAGTGGAGACTGTGGGCTGTGGGGAGGGGATTCATAGTTCTTTTGCGTTTCCCTAAAACTTGTTTCCGAGGGGTCTTGCCCAGCTCTAGTGATTGAGAGACCTCCCAGATTGAGCTTCCTGGCGCACCTTTCCCTTCACTTCTGCGCTAAGGGTGTGTCTTCTCTGCAGCCCACATTTGTCCCTGTCTGCGTCCCCCCCCACCAATGCGACTTCACTACAGCCCATGGAGCCCCATCCTCAGTAAAGGAAACGACCCGTCCCCAACCTGTCTTGGGAGCACACCCTTGCCCTTAACCAGAGCGTGCCTTTGGCCTCGGACTGCCATCCCCCAGGCTTCTCTGATCCACCATATTCCAAAGCTCTTTTCGTTAGACTCATCATTCCGTGGAGTGCTCGTCCGTAGGCTCTGGACCAGTCAGCTGGAGGATAGGTTCGGGTAGGGTGCAAACAAGTCACACGGGAAGTCTGAACAGGGCCCTTTTATCTGGGTACAGGCTTTTCAGCCTCCAGCCTGCCCAGGGGGTGATCTGCAGAAGGACTGAGCCCAGTCCCGGGCCCCAGTTGCAGCCTGTGTGCGCTTAGAGGTGATCAACGGATAGAAAAAGGCCAGCAATTATTTTCTATTTCATTTTATTTATTTTTATTTTTATTTTTTGAAAGATTTTATTTATTTGATGGAGCGAGAGAGCACAAGCAGGGGGAGCAGTAGAAGGAGAGGGAGAAGCAGACTTCCCGCTGAGCAGGGAGCCCGAAGCAGGGCTCAGTACCGGGACCCTGGGATCATGACCTGAGCCGAAGGCAGACGCTTAACCATCTGAGCCACCCAGGCGCCCCAGCAGCAATTATTTACTAAAGTTATAAGCCTTAACTAGTTCGTTTAACTTGAAGTAGATAAATGAACTTGTATTTGTCAATCTTTTGGTATCCAATGGCTTTTCCTTTGAAATTGGAAATCCCTGTCATCTTTCTTGCTTTAAACCAGACCTAGAGAGGGGCGCCTGGCTGGCTCAGTTTATAGAGCATGTGACTCTTGATCTCAGGGTTGTAGGTTCAGGCCTCATGTTGGGTGTAGAGATTGCTTAAAAATAAAGTCCTTTTAAAATAAACAAGCCAGGTCTGTAGTATACTCTGCACTGCAATTTCCATTTAACGAGAATTTCAAGAAAACCGGAAGCCTTCTGAATGCTGAACACTTCTAGATTTCTGTGATGGGTTTCCCCTAATTTGGGCGGGTGGTGGGGGGTTGTTAGATCACCTTCTTCTAAGTATTTTGGTATTTTGGTTTGCTTGTTTTTAAGTGACTTGCTTGTAAGTTTTAGAAACACTAACTCTTTCGCATTAGTGGTTCAAGAGTTTAAGTAGCATTTTGTTGTTAAGGAATGTATCTGTAAGGTAAGGCCTTGGGCCCTCGCACCCGCGATGCGCCGCGCAGGCGCGGGCAACACCCCCAATGCGCACGAGTCCTTTGAGGCCCTTACCTTGCATGCTCCCACCCTGAGCCTCACGCCCTCCCTTGTCCCCGACCATCCCGACGACCCTCAAGTAACTAGTTCAGCTCTCCAGCCACAGCCCCTCACCCCGTGAAAATGTACGCCTGTGCAAAGTTCGTCTCCACCCCCTTCTTGGTCAGGAGCACCTCTCAGCTGTTGAGCCAATCGCTGTCTGCAGTGGTGCTAAAACCACCGGAGACACTGACAGATGAGGTACCTTATAAGAGCCTCAGCAGCTTGGCAGCCCCACGTCCCCTGACCGCACGTATTCCTAACCGCAGCTTCCAAACCAGCGCCATTTCAAGGGACATCGACACAGCAGCCAAGTTCACTGGGGCTGGGGCTGCCACGGTAGGGGTGGCTGGCTCTGGGGCTGGAATTGGGACTGTGTTTGGGAGCCTCATCACTGGTTATGCCAGGACTCCCTCTCTGAAGCAGCAGCTCTTCTCCTACGCCATTTTGGGCTTTGCCCTCTTGGAGGCCATGGGGCTCTTTTGCCTGATGGTGGCCTTTCTCATCCCCTTCGCCATGTGAAGGAGCCATCTCCACCTCCCATAGGTCTTTCTCCCGTGTCTTGTCTGCCCTGTATGTTCCTTTTCCTATACCTCCCCAGGCAGCCTGGGGAAAGTGGTTGGCTCAGGGTTTGACAGAGGGAAGACAAATAAATACTGTATTATTAAGATCAAAAAAAGAAAAAAAAAGGAATGTATCTGTAACACCGGGTATTGCTGGCTACACAGCTCTGGAATCGACTAGAAGTGGCTCTAGTTAAGCAAACGTTTGCAGGCAGACGGCCTCAGAGCATCCTGTCTGCCTCGTTTGCCTCATCCTGATTTGTGCACCTTGATAGAGAAGAGGCTTCAGTTACCGGTGTGGACCTGTTAAATGCAGGTTGCTTAAGAATGTACCTGTTTGGGGCACCTGGGTAGCTCAGTTAGTTAAGCGTCAGACTCTTTTTTTTTTTTTTTTTTTAAGATTTTATGTGTTTGAGAAAGAAAGAGCACGAGTTGGGGGGCGGGGAGAAGCAGACTGTTGAACAGGGAGCCCAACTCAGGGCTCGATCCCGGGACACTGGGATCATGACCTGAGCCAAAGGCAGGCGCTTAACAGACTGAGCCACCCAGGCGCCCCAAGCGTCTGACTCTCGATTTCAGCTCAGGCCATGATCTCAGGGTCATGGGACAAGCCCCACATCCGGCTCCGTGCTCAGCGGGGAATCTGCTTAAGATTCTTTCTCCCTCCCTCTCTGTCTGCCCCTCCCCATCTCTAAAATAAATAAGTAAAATCTTTTTAAAAATGATTGTATCTGTTAACCCAGGATGAAGGGCAGACAGCTCATAGCAAAACCCTGTTTTTACTAAATATCATTCTTCAGAATCACTGTCTTAAACTACTCTCCTCTTATTTCCCTTGAATGTTCTGGCTATTTCTACACGTGGATTGGCCCCACATAGATATTCCCAGGTTCCACTGTTATCTTGTATTTTCAGCTGTACCAGCATCCTGGGGGCATTTTGGCCTGACGGTGTCCACAGCGAGAGCTCCCACGTTCCTCTTGCCCCTGCTCGCTCGCTCTCGCTCTCTCTCTCTCTCTCTCTCTCTCTCTCTCTCTCTCTCTCGCTTCTTCCGGTCCCACCCCCTGAGGGTACCACCCAGTGGCCCAAACCAGATGTCTCAGTCTTCCCAGTTTTCTGCAGCCACCCTACCCTCCCTGCCTGCATTAAGGACATCGTCACTGCCCTGCAGACCACCGAACTGGTTCCCTCCCTCCATCATTCCTCTGCCTTCTTTACTTCTCACCCCTGCCATCACCATTCTCTCTAGGACCGTGGGTCTCATCCTGCATGTCCTTCACTTGAAATCCCCGTGACTCGCCATCAGGAAGTCAAAGTGCCTGAGAATGGCACATGAAACACCACACATTCCCAGCCCAGCCTGCCTTTTGATCCTCATCTCTGGCCACACTCTCCCCCCCGCCCCGACTCCCGTGCCCCCTGCCTGCCCACCGCACGTGGACCCCCACCACCCTCCCCTGGAATAGCCTTTCCCCTTCCTCCTTTTCTCCTAACCACCTCCTGCTCATCCTCCAAGACCCGGTGCAGGTGACCCCATAACCTTCCGCCTCCCCTCCACCAGGAAGAATGACTCATCTTCCTCCCTGGGACACTCCCAGCTCCCAGTACGAGAAATCCCATAATTATTTGCTGATGCGTCACCTTCTTGATCATCTGGGTTCCTCAGGCCTGGGGATCTGCCTTACTCAGACACCATTAGTCCCATGGAAAGAGGTATTTTATGTTTTCTAAACTAATCCGCAAACTTTTTATCGGTATTATTTTGGGGGAAACCTAGCCCTTTTAGAAGCTGTGACTGCCTAGACAGTGCAGGGCTCCGCAGGAGGAGCTAAGCCCCAGTTTCCCCACTTCCCAGTGTTCTAAGGTCTCATGTATTCTGGTATTGAGCCCCGTCCCACAGTCTTGTCTGTGTTCAGGAAAAAGTTGCCAGTCTTTCTTTAGTGAGGTGCTTGGATATTAGGGGCAGATATGAGGAAGCCACCAGTTGGCCCCTTGCCCTATTCCTACACCTGGGTGTAGATTTATTTCCTCACCGAATCTTCCCCAGAGCCCTGTGAGGTAGGCACCATGTACTGTTCTGCACAGATGACAAAACAGTCTCGGGTGACTAAGTAATCAGCCAAGAACGCAGTGGTAGCAACAGCAGGTGACAGTCAAGGTTCAGACCCCCACTCTTCCTGACCCCTGAACCTACGTATCAGAAGAGAACAGTCATGTACCAGAATGTCCCTAATTCTGCACCCCCATGCTTGGGGAAAGAGACTGAAGTCGTGGAGCTTCTATAACCTACCAGAAACGTTGGGTTCTGCAAAACCCAGCACAGGCTGATTTGGGGTGGCATCAGAAATGGCCACCATCTCCTTTGAGCTTTTTCTCAAACTTGTATTTTGAAATAATTTTAGATTTATGGAAGAGTTCTAAAGAGATTGTGCAGAGAGTTCCTACAAATAGGCCCTGCACCCAGCTTCCTCCTCATGCTAACCTTTTTGTTTTTAATTATCAAAGTCATACCAGCATCATAGAGAATTTGGAAACTAGAGAAACAAAGGGAAACAGCCATGATCCCACCCAGCTACAGTGAGTCTTCCTTCTGTCGTGTCGCCTTCCAGGATTTTCTGTCTTTATCCATATTGTCCTGCACGGGTGTCCTGGGTGGTGCAGTCCTTTGGAAAAGCAGTTTGGTGATAACCAATCTAACATCATAAAACATATCTAACCTTTGCCTCTGGAACGCTGTCTCCTTGAGACTCGGGTCTGAAATTGGAATGAGTCGAATGTCTAACAACAGAGAAGTAATTCAGAGAAGTAATTAAAGTGGAACTTAGAAAAACAGAGCAATGCGAGAACGGGAAACATGTATATGTCCTCTGTCATTAATGAACGTGAACACCCGGGGCGCCCAGGTGACTCAGGTTAAGCGTCTGCCTTCAGTTCAGGTCATGATCTCAGGGTCCTGGGGTCAAGCCCCAGGTCAGGCTCCCTGCTCAGCGGGGAGTCTGCTTCTCCCTCTCCCTCAGCCCCTCCCCCCATTCATGCTCGTGTGCTCGCAAATCGCGCACTCTCTCAAATAAATAAAACCTTTAAACAGAAAAATGAACCCATGCAGATACAGATCGGGGAACAGAGAGAGACCCCTGTGAATGACAGAGAGAATATTGATTAGTTTCGGTTTTAATTTTTCCTTTTTTTTTTTTTTTACACTGAAGTTCACTCTTGTTCTGTTAATTAAGAGGGATCACGACCAGGTAACAGTGACATAGGCGACCTTTTCTCACGTGCCTTTGTCAGTGTTTGATGAGGACTGCTTCTCATCAGCCAGGACGAATCTCTGCAGGGGAAGAGTTGGTGCCACATTCTGTACTTACAGATTATAACGTGCAGCTGGCTGGATTTGCGCCCAAGAATGTTCTCCTTTGTTCCCTTTCTTTTCTCCCCTAAGATGACTCACTGTAGCCATTTGCCTTCGTTAGCTCTTATCTTTATTAACCAGAACAACTTAGAGAAATGCCATCTTGGTATTAGAGATGACTTTGGAGAAATGTCTTATTTATCAATAGATAAGCTGGAGCACCCCTCCCCCCCGGCCACCCCCAGAAAAAAAAAGCCCTTTGAAGTTCAGGTTTACTAAGAATGATAATGATTTACCCCCAGGCAATATAGCAGGTTCTTACTGGACATCTGGTTGTCTGGGTACTAAGACGTAGCCTGCCTGTCCCATCTCAGCCTCATTTTCCCTCTTGTGCAAAATCAGAGTGATGTTTTTCTACACCTGTCTCAGAAGTGATGCGAGGCTGCTTGAGGGAGCACTAGAACAGCATGGACCACTTCGGCCAGGACTAAGGTCTTACATCAGTATTTCCGGGAAGCAACACGCATGTGTTGTACCACAAAGCACCCCTGAGTCTTAGACATTCCAGAAGGAAAAGCAGCTGCAGATGGTTTTCGTGGAGACTCGTGGTTTCTCACCACAGACCCCGCGGTCCTCCTTAGTGTACTGGCACAGCTTTTTTGTTGTGGGTCACCTCGCAGTGTTAGAAGGGTCTGAAGAGCCTTCTGCACCTCACAGAAAGGCAACTCAGAGAATTCTGGGGCTGGAGGAGGCTGAGGGAGCTCCAGTCTTGCTCTTGCGGGTTAGAGATGAGAACACCAGCGGCCCCTCCCCCGTGTTTCCCTTGACAAGCTGGAGGCCACAAGTCCTATAACCCCGACTCCAGACAAATAACGTGGTTCTGTCAGGAAAGCCCACAGGCTGGGGCCAGGGGCAGGCGTGCCTGCGCAGTTCCCAAGGACGGAGATGCTCTGGGCGCCGGGAGGAGGGCCGTCCTCGTGACATAGGCCAGGGTAGCAAGAATCCCATGGAGACTCAAGGAGAAGGGTCAGTTGCAGAGGGTGCAGGCCAGAGGCCAATGCCGTTGGGGCAGGAGCTAGATCAGCAGCCGGCATATCTGAGGGTGAAAGAAGAACATGAAGTTCCGGGGGCAGGGCAGTTCGTGAGGCCACGGGGATTGACGATCGCTCACTTCCTGACCTGACCGTGTCCTTCCCACACCTTCCAGCAGAATCCAGGGGCCACGTAGCCTGTTAGGTGGAGCTTTTTAAAAAATCCCACCAGAGATAATAGCCCTGAAGGCAGCAGGTTGCCTTTACTTTTTTTTTAATAAAGATTTTTATTTATTTGACAGAGGCACAGCGAGAGAGGGAACCACAAGCAGGGGGAGTTGGGGAGGGAGAAGCAGGCCTCCCGCGGAGCAGGGAGCCTGATGCGGGGCTCGATCCCAGGACCCCGGGATCATGACCTGAGCCACCCAGGCGCCCCAGCAGCTTGCCTTTAAAGTGAACTAGGCCTCACCTTTGGGTGCCCTCCCCACCCCTCTCCCCACTCCACCCAGTGCCCTCCCCACCTGGCGGAGACAAGGTCTGTGGACCCGTGCTGGGAGCAGGCTGGCCCAGCACATAGATCAAAGCAATGTTGACATCCAGAGATGAGTGACACCTGACCCTTGCCCTCCAAGATTCAGGGTTCGATGAGGCATGAGGCAGTGTGATGAATGCCATAACCAGTAGTGTGCACAGAGATAAAGGGCACAGAAAGGCCTAGGGTGTGGGGGTGGGAAAGAGGGAGGGCAACCCAGGGGGACTCTGGCCAGGCCCCAAAGCTCGCCAGGCGAAGGGGTGCCTGGGCCAAGGTACCCAGGGCTGCACGTCAGCATGGTTGGGGTGCAGAGTGCAAATGGTGCGCGACCAGGCCAGGGAGTCAGAGCCAAAGCTGTGGGGATGCTAACCGGGTATGTGGCGAGACCCTCCGGCAGCAGGGCGGGTGGGAGGGGAGGGGACAGGTGGCCCCCCAAGGAGATGGCAGCTTGGGCTAACTTAATCAGGGAACAGGCCCCATGCCCCATGAAGTAGACAAAAAACAGGGCCAGTGATCGATTGGCCCTGAGGGTGCAGGAGAAGCCTGGACTGTGAGGACCACCCACTCAGGAGCTGGTGCAGGGAGGCAAGGTCCTTTGAAGATGAAGGAGGTTCCAGGAGAGCATGTGGAGGGGCCTCAGTGAGAAGGGAGAGAATTATACAGAGAGGGGAGGGCACCTCCACTGGGAAGTGAGCCTCCCAGCCTAGTTCCCTGGTGCAGGGAGGGCCTTGTGTTCCTAAGGCACCAGGAGCGCTCAGAAGAAATCTGTCAGCGCATGCTGAAGGATCTGAGAATCTGCACCCTCCACCCCACTTGCAGAGTGCAACGCAGCATGCTCTCCAGGAAGCTGGAGATACAGGGCCTGCTCTCAGGAAGCTTGCAGCTGGAGGGGAACACTGACAGTCTGCACTGTGGTGGGGGCAGTTGGACTGAGGAGACTTAGGGCAGGGGACCCAGCTGCTAATACGGAGTTATCCGAAGAAAGTATCGAACACAGATGAGGTGTTTCATGCATCTGTCTGTTGGAGGGGTTTTGTTTTGTTTTGTTTCGTTTTTTATTTAAATTCAGGTTAGTTGACATACAGTGTGGTATTAGTTTCGGGGGTAGAATTAAGTGATTCACCAGTTGCATATAACACCCAGTGCTCATTACAACAGGTGCCCTCCTTAATGTCCATCACCCAGTAACCCCATCCCCCCACCCCCTCCCCTCCAGCAACCCTCAGTGTTTCCTGGAGTTAGTCTCTCATAGTTTGCTTCTCTGTTTTTATCTTATTTTATTTTTCCTTCCCTTCCCCTGTGTTCATCTGTTTTGTTTCTTCAATTCCATATATGAGTGAGATCATTTGGTATCTTTCTCTGACTGACTTATTTTGCTTAGCATAATACCCTGTAGTTCCATTGGTTTTATTATAACCATTGGAAGCATCCCAGGAACATGCCGTTGGAGGAATATTCCTGTTTAATAAGCAGTTTCACAGCCATTGCAAAAGATTTCTGCAGGAAAGAAAGTGTAAAAGTTTGCTGAAATACATTTTGCAGTGCGGTAGAATCTTTATGACAAAATCTTAAGCAGAAAGGCAAGATGCAAAATTTGTATATTCAGTGGAAGCTTACCCACGCATTAGGTCGAACCGTGTGAATTTTCGTAGGTTATAAGTGGTTGATTATTAGCAACAGTTCCGCATAAATGGAATTAATAGAAATAAGAATGGAATGGGATGTGCTAAAACAGGAGTAGTGGTTCTTTGTGGTTTTTGAAATACTGGGTGGTTGCTCTTTTATTCTTACTAGAAATTTCTCACATGCACTAACCTCACCACTTGTGCTGTGAGCCTCGGAGGAGAGACTTTTCCATGCCTGCCAGCAGGCCACACCTTCGAGAAGACCATCCCTGGGCTCCTTTCCTCTGGCCAGCGTCCCCATTCTGACACTTTTCCTCTCACGTCATGGCTGGGATCCCTCGGTTGTCCCAGCGACCCTCCGGGCGTGCTCCACTTGGCCTGCCTTTGGCCCACATGGGCTTCTCGGCCCACCTGCATCTGACCCTCCATGGTACTGGTCAGAATACAGCTTTCTGGGGGCGCCTGGGTGGCTGAGTCGTTAAGTGTCTGCCTTCAGCTCGGGTCATGATCCCAGGGTCCTGGGATCGAGGCCCGCATCAGGCTCCTTGCTCAGCAGGGAGCCTGCTTCTCCCTCTGCCAGCCATTTCCCCTGCTTGTGCTTGCTCTCTGTCTCTCTCTCTTGCTCTCTCTGTGTCAAATAAATGAATAAAAAAATCTTCAAAAAAAAAAAAAAATACAGCTTTCTGGGTGCCATCCTGGCCGGTGTTACAATGAACCATCTACTCAATGAACTTGGCCTCAGCCTGAGATAAACCCCACAAGCAGCTTGGCCCTCTGGACTCTTGTCATCACACTATACTGATGAGGTCTAAGATGACCCAGCTCTGCATGCACCCCATTGCTGATTTACTGAGCCTGCAGCGGGCACCCAACAACCCCCTGGGTGATCTCACCTAGAGGACGCCCCCCAAATCCCACCCATCTTTGTGGAGTCTCTTGAAAGTTCCTTCATAGTGGCTGTCAAGTTAGTGTTGGGTCAACTCATCTCCCTGTCTTTATTTCCAAACCTGATTTGAAGGAGCCCCTCTATTCCATGTGAATTTGGTAAGCAAGCCGTCTGTGTTCTCATCTCAGGCAAGACTGAGGACGGCCCTTTGGCACCCCACCGGAGATCCCTCCTTCTACCTGAGCTAGGTCCGTGACCAAGCTCGGGTATGGATGGCCAGTACGTTTTAAAGGCACACAACCTGTACTCCTCCCGTTCTTATTTCCCCCTCAAATTCACCAGGATGCCACGTGGGATTGACGATACCCAGGGGCTGGTATGTGCTCCATCTCCCCACTGGGCTCAGAGCCACCCAGGACAAGCCATCCATTCGCTATAATGGCTCTAAATGGCTCTCTGTCTGCTCCACACTTGGGCCGCAAAGCTCAGAGTTTAGTCTCTCTTTGTTCAAGGAAATGGGAAACCAATTCAAGGCCTGTTTCCCATGTTCACAGCTCATAAGCCTTTTTTTTTTTTTTTTTTTTGCCACAGACTAACACTGAGTTTTTAAGATGAATTTGCTTTCTCCTTTTGCGAACCACAATCACTTTGCCCTCCTGCTGCCTTCTGTCACTTCTGTTCCCTCCCTGGCTCCCCAGAGTTGCCACATAGAGGCTCAGACAGGCTCATCTCAAACTGTCCTCCTGGCTGAGGTGAACTTCTGATCTGGCGACTTTAATTTGGGCAGTTTTGCATTCAGCAGCTGCTCTGTACCAAGCACTAAGAATCCAAGGTTAGCTATGCGTTCCTCTCTCCTTTTACCTTCCTTCCTGCCCTTCTAAGCACATTTCTCTGACCCTTCCCCATGAAAGTGCGGGGGGTATATAAAGAACAGAAATTTATTTCTCACAATTCTGGCGGCCGGCTGTTCAAATTCAAGGTGCCAGCAAATTTGGTTTCTGGTGAGAGCCCTCTTTATGCAGAAAGGTAGGGTGGGAGGAGGGAGGCATCTGGGCTCTCCGGTGTCTTTTTGTTTTTAAGATTATATTTTATTTATTTGAGAGAGAGAGAGAAGCAGACTCCCCGCTGAGCAGGGAGCCAGAAATGGGGCTCGATCCCAGGACCCTGAGATCATGACCTGAGCCGAAGGCAGGTGCTTAACCGACTGAGCCACCCAGGCGTCCTTCTGGTGTCTCCTTTAAGATAAGGACACCGATCCTATCAGATCAGGGCCCCACCTGATGTTCTCATTTAACTTCATGACTTCCTTGGAGACCCCATCTGCAAAGACAGCCACTCTGGGGATTAGGGCCCCAACACGCAAGTTTTGGGGAGACACAAATACAAACATTTAGTCCATAACATGGATGAACCTTGAAAACGTCATGCTAAGTGAAATAAGCCAGGCACAGAAAGACACATAATGTGTGATTCCACTGATGTGACGTACCTCGAAGGGACAAACGTTGTTAGGAAACATGGTTTTATTCATTGTTGGGAGCTATGGGCTGAATTGTGTTCCCCCCAGATGCTCATGTTGAAGCCCTAGCCCCTAGTGTGATATTATTTGGAGGTAGAGCCTTTGGGAAGTAATGAGGTTTAGATGAGGTCATGAGGGTGGGGCACCCATGATGAGGTTAGTGCCCTTATAAGAGGAGCCCCAGAGAGCTTGCTCTCGCTTTGCTCTCTCTCCACCTGTTGAGCACACAGGGAGACCTGGGCTGGCTGGTTGCAAGCCAGAGAGAGGGCCTTCCCCCAGGACCAAGGCTACCTGCACCTTGATCTTGGACTCACCAGCCTCCAGAACTGTGAGAAATTAATGTCTGTTGTTCAAAGTACCAGTCTGTGGTACTTTGTTATGGCAGCCCATGCTGACCAAGACCTTGGTCATGAGTGTTCTTACTAGTTTTTTTGTTGTTGATGGTGGTGGTACTTTTGTTTATGTCAGACTTTTCATTTTGAAATCATTATGGACTCACAGTAAATTGCAAAGGTCACATGTACCCTTCACCCAGCTTCCCCAGTGGTTCCTTTCTGAGTGACTATATAGGATATCAAAACAGAAAATTGCATCGGGGCAGTGAGTGCATCTAGTTCTGTGCCATTTGATCATGCATGAAGATTCTCATGACCACCTCTGTTACCGAGTCCAGGGCTGTTCCGCCACCATGAAGATCAACCCCCACACATCCGCTCCACCATCGCCAGCCCCGGCAGCCACTAATCCCTTTCCAACTCTGGAACTCCATCATTTCAAGGATGTGACATAAATGAAATCATCCAGTGTCCTTTTGAGATTGGCTTTTTTCTCTCAGGACCGGTGCCCAGGAGGTCCACCCGGGTTGTTGCATGTTATCAAAAATTCCTTTTCCTGGAGCGTCTGGGTGGCTCAGTCGGTTAAGCATCTGCCTTCGGCTCAGGTCATGATCCCGGGGTCTTGGGATCGAGTCCCACATCAGGCTCCCTGCTCAGCAGGGAGTCTGCTTCTTCCCCTCCCCCTTCCCCTGCTCCTGCTTGCTCTCTCTCTCATAAATAAAATCTTCAAAAAAAAAATTTCTTTTTTGTGGCAGGGTAGGATTCCGTGGTCTAGATGGACCACAGTTTGGCCCTTTGCCCCACAGGACATCTGGGTGGTTTCCAGTTTGGGGCTATTCCTGAATAAAGCTGCCACAGACGGTCACGTACAGGTTTCTGTCTGGCCATATGTTTTGTGTTCCTCTGAAATGAATACCCAGGGGTGCCGTTTCCACATTTTCTGTGCAAACTGCCCCACTGTTTTCCCTCCCCGCCGGCAAATGTGTGAGTGATCCAGCTTCCCTGCACCCTCGCCAGCTTTGGAGCGGTCTCTCTCATCTGAGCCCTGCTGGTAGTCCTGTCTCGTGGTGGCTTTATTTGCATTTCTCTCGTGGCTCATGAGTGGAGCACCTTCTCCTGCGCTTTTTTACCATCTGTGTATTTCCTTTGGGGAAATGCGTCTTCATCTCTTTGGCTGATTTTCAAAATGGGTTGTTTGTGTTTTTACTGTGGAGTTTGGAGAGCTTGTATATATTCTACATGCTAATCCTTTGTCAGATGGGCGGCTTGCAGATATCCCCGCCCCCCTCTGCCCCCATCCTTTTCACGAGCAAAAGTTTCCAATTATGGTGAAGTCAATTTAGAGGTTTTTTGTTGTTGTTGTTGTTGTTGTTTTTATGTTTTGTGGATCAGACTTTCCGTGTCTTACCAAAGAACTCTTCATGAACCAAGCCTTAGTTACTGAAGGTTGTATCCTTTGTTTCCTGTGAGACATTTTATAGTGTTACATTTTTCATTTCAGTCTGGTCCGCTTTGAGTTTCTGTTTGTGAAAAGCATGAAGTTCCGGTTGCAGGTCATTTTTATTCCCCAGGCACATAGGCATTATTGTCCTCTCTATTTTTAGCTTCCAAAATTATCCACAGAATAGTAATACAGAATATTTTGTAGTATTGTAATTCACAAGTATATTACTCACAGCATGACCCACGTTTCCTGCATGGTATGCATGCAAAAGATACATATGTGCTATTAACATTATTCTTTTGCTGTATGGAAGGGATTTTTTGAACCCAGATCTTATTAAGATCACTCACTATTAAACATTATTTCTCAACTTACAAAACCATTTATACCAGGGGCAATTAACTGTGGGTGGCGGCATTATGGATTCTTTCTACTTTTATGCCTTTTTTGTGATTTTTAGGTTTTTTGCACACATAGTCAAGAAGATGAGCACTTTTTTTTTTATGGCGTTTGCTGGGTTTGACATAATTTGGGAGTAGAAGGCTCGTGAATGATTTTTATTAGGTAATATCAGGTTTAGGAAGAGTATTCTTTTTGGCTCACACATACCTTCTAAGCCCCAAGATGCTTTTTTTTTCCCCTTTGTCCCCTGAGGCACGGGGTTAAGGTTTTTTGTTGTGTTGTATCTCTTTGTCTTCTATAGTTTTATTCATCTGTATACCATCTTGCTTGTGTAACGTCAAAATGAAGCAGGGCAGAGAAATCAATGAGTCGTCTTGACATCGATTTAGTCTATTCTCAGGTGGCTGGAAAGCCAGGAACTGTGAACTGAAAACTTCATTTTGTCTCAGATTCTCTTAATTGTCTCTCAAACACTTGCCCGAAGCGCGTGCTTGCTAGAACTCTCCAGAGACAGGCGGCAATCTCCGCCTGAAAGAAAAGTCTTCACTGAGACAAAGAATGGGGGCAGGGATGGGGACACAGGACCTCAGTAAATATGAGAAAGTAGCAGTTATTTTAAAACTGTTGTGCAGCTGGGGAAGGCCATTCCTGCCTAAAGCTGCCACTTGGCTGGTCCCTTTGTGTGGTCTTTTGCAGAAAATTGGCGGCGGGGGGGGGGGGGGACTTCTGTGCCAGGGCCCAGCTGCCATCAAAAGATGTTTCCAGTTGCTTTCCCATTGAGCAGCTGAAGGAATCTGCCACTGAAAATATAAAATTCTTGCTGCAAAGTCGATATTTTTAGAAACAAATGTGCTGGGCGCCTGGGTGGCTCAGTCGGTTAAGCGACTGCCTTCGGCTCAGGTCATGATCCTGGAGTCCCGGGATCGAGTCCCACATCGGGCTCCCTGCTCGGCAGGGAGTCTGCTTCTCCCTCTGACCCTCCCCCCTCTCATGTGCTCTCTCTCCGTCTCTCATTGTCGCTCTCTCAAATAAATAAATAAATAAATAAAATCTTTAAAAAAAAGAAAAAGAAACAAATGTGCTTCTAGATTATAAAGGACAGTTTAAAGCCCATTAAGATGGTCACTGGTATGTTATATCCAGTGCCTCAAAAAAGGACTTTCAACAGGCTTGTAACTATGAAGTCTCGTTAATGAATTTTCCTTGTGAGCCCTTATGATTCCTACCAGAGCTAGTGGGTTGTGCTTGTGTATCAGGGAAAAGTCTGTAGCCTAAAGGACCTATGAGAGACCGGGGTCATGCTAGGAGTATAGCTATGCTGGAAATTAGCCCCTCTGAACTTGAGCTTCGCAGTGTGGGGTCTGATGTTCGAGTAAAGTATGGGAATATCTCGTTTTATTGCACTTTGCAGATAACGTGTTTTTTACAAATTGAAGATTTGTGGCAAGCCTGCATCAGCAAGCAAGTCTGACCAAGCCATTTTTCTTCACTTTGTGTCTTTGTCACATTTTGGTAATTCTCACACTATTTTAAACTTTTTCTTTACTCTGTCATGGTGATCTGTGATCTGTGATTATGACTCTGAAAGCTCCGGGGATGGTTAGCCTTTTTTAACAATAAAGTATGTGGGTTTGTTGCCTTTTTTTTTTTTTTAAGATTTTATTTATTAGAGAGAGAGAGAGCGAGCGCGCACACGAGCATGAGCAGGGGGAGGGGCAGAGGAGTAGGAAGAGAAAGAATCCCTCCAGACTCTGTGCTGAGCTCAAAGCCCAATGCAGGGCTCAATCCCACAACTGAAAATCATGACCTGGGCAAAAATCAAGAGTCAGATGCTTAACCAACTGAGCCACCCAGGCGCCCCAACAATAAAGTGTTTCTTTAAGGGGCGCCTGGGTAGCACAGTCAGTTGGGCAGCCGACTCCTAGTTTCAGCTCAGGTTGTGATCTCAGGGTCGTGAGATTGAGCCCCATGTTGGGCTTGGTGCTTAGCACAGAGTCTCCTTCAGATTCTCCCCATTCCCCTGCCCCTCCCGCTCATGTACTCTCTTTCTGTCTCTCAAATAAATACATAAATTTAAATATATATATATATTAACAATAAAGTGTTTTGGGGGGCACCTGGCTGGCTCAGTCAGTGGAGCACGTGACTCTTGATCTCAGAGTTGTGAGTTTGAACCCCACGTTGGGTGTGGAGATTACTTAAAAAGAAAAATCTTTTTTTATGTGTTTTTTTTTAAGATTTTATTTATTTATTTGAGAGAGAGAGAATGAGAGAGAGAGAGTACATGAGAGGGGGGAAGGTCAGAGGGGGAAGCAGACTCCCTGCCGAGCAGGGAGCCCAACGCGGGACTCGATCCCGGGACTCCAGGATCATGACCTGAGCCGAAGGCAGTCGCTCAACCAACTGAGCCACCCAGGCGCCCTAATGTGTTTTTTAATTAAGGGATAGATGCTGTCTTTTTAGACATAATGCTGTTGCACACTTAATAGCCTACAGCATAGTGTGAACATAACTTTTACAGGCGCTGGGAAACCAGAAAATTCCTATGACCTGCTTTATTGCGGTGGGTCTGGAACCGAGGCCGAGATATCTCCGGGATACGTAAGTGGGATCCTGATACCTGTCACTCAGGCTTAGTCGTCCTTAGTGCTCACAGAGACCACTCTTCAAGACACCAAGACAAAATAGGCTTTAAAGAATAATCATCATGAGAACAGGCGGCTGTCTGTGTTGCTGAGAACAGCGTGTGTCTTTTCCCCCCTCGGGCAAAGAACTTTTTTTCATTTTTTCTGCTTGCTGCTTATTTTTTTTCCCTGCCTCTTCCCTGGGTCCCCTTGCAGAAATGGCTCTGTGGCATATAGTCTCTGCGGCGGGCCCGGTGCGCGCCGATCGATGGCCCCTCTCAGCAGTGGGCAGACGGTGCTAATTAGGCTCTGAAGCCACTTTTCATGGGGGTGCAGACAGCGCTAGGCGGCCACGTGCCGAACCCCGCGCCGTGGCCCGGATCCCAGCACCGCGCCACTGCCCATCCATCCCATGGCTGCCGGCGTTCAGAAAACACAACAGCAGGATGAATACATGTTCCTGTCGCTCTCAGAGCCAAGGGCAGAGCGACTGTCTCATGCTGGGTTCTGCTCCTGCAGAAAGATGGCTCTGCCTCGCGGGGTTTATTCATTTGTTTGATAACTTCACTGAGCTGGGACTCACATACCGTATGATTCCCCCAGTTAAGTGTGCCATGCAGTGGCTTTTCGTAGAGCCACAATCCCCATGATTGGCAGTAGCACCCCAAGAGAAACCTTATACCCACTATCCATCACCCCCCATTCCCCCCGCCAGTCCTACACGACTGCCTTCTGTCTCCTTGGATTTGCCTGTTGTGCCCATTTCCTAGAGGCGGACTCCTACAATCTGTGGTCTTTTGTGTCAGCCCTCTGCCACGCAGCAGATTTTCTAGGTTCGTCCACATGATAGCCTGAATCAGGGCTTCCTTCCTTTTATGGCCGAATAATAGTCTGTTGTATGAACAGACCACATTGTGTTTCTCTGTCCTTCGGTTGGCAGACGTCTGGGGTCGTTTCCATGTTGGGCTGTTGTGAATTATGCTACTGGGACCATGTATGTCCAGGTATTTGTGTGGCAATATCTTATCGCTTCTCTTGGGCGTATACCCAGGAGTGGAACCACTGGAGCGTAGGGTGACTCTGCTTAACCGTTTGAAGAACCACCAGTTTTCCAGAGTGCTATGCCATTGCCATTGTGCCTTCCCACCAGCCGTCCCACGATTTCCCTGTGTCTAGATGTAGGAAAATTGCCCCCGGAGGATGTTCGAGGCTCCCAGCCCTGGCAGGCAGACCTCTAGACCCCTGGGTGCCTCGTGTTTGAGGGTATCCAGGATTTGCTTTAGCCAGGTATGGTAAACCGTGCCGGTATGCATATGACTGCCAGGAGAGGAAAAGTTTGTACTCACAGTCCCCTCGGAGGGGGAGGCAGGGCACACCACGGAGGGCCACAGGGGGAGGCCCTGCAGTCAGTCAGGAGCCAGAGGGCATGATGGGAAAACGTGGGCAAGAGCCGTTGCTGTGGTTTCTGTGGCGAGGAACGGGTGGGGCAGAGTAAACAGGCTTAGGACTGGCTAGTTTGAAAAATCTCAGTGGGCTCTGGGGCGTAGGGGCTGTCCCTAGTTGCCCAGCACCTGCCCCCGGGGGTGATCAGGGCAAGGGGACGGTGGCCCTGAGTGCGAGAGCCCCACAGAGGAGGGGTTCGGAGTGTGGGCTCTGGATTGGTGGGTTTGCATGTGAAAGGCGCTCTTGCAAGTGAGTCCTTCCTGAGCTCTAGGAACCCGCCAGCCCTGGGAGGGGCAGGCTTTCCTGGGTCAGCAAGGGCCCAGATGTCAGATCATCAAAAATAGAGAATAGAAAGACATGGTTGAAACGGCTGGACTGTGCCAGAGCCACCAACTTGTGTCCTGATCAGCCAGTTACTTCCATGGCTGCACAAGTTACAGAAAGACTCGATTAGTGGTTGTCCACCCCTTATTTAAAAAGTCTTAAGTAGTTTGAGAAGAGCAGTGGTGGCTAGACCCTCCAGGGGAAAAAAAACGATTTTTCCCAGCATACGGCTGCCAAATGAACGACATTATGTTTACCTGTAAGAAGCCCCCCCCAGCTCGGATCCTTTTGGGGCATATGTGTGTAATAAGTCATAAAGCAATACAAAGAATATCAGTGCTCTAAAGAAATACCGTATGTATTTGAGCAAACAAGGGCGTTCTAAAACATCATGATAATTTCTCACTTGACACCTTTCTTGTATACAGTGAGTCCTCCTTTATTCGCGGATTCTGTATTTGCAAGCGTACCCACTCACTAAAATTTATCTGTGACCCCAAATCCACATCTGTGGGGCCTTCACAGTCCTGTGCGGGCATGTGCAGTGAAAAACATGAGTCACCCGACATGCATGTTGCCAACTGAGGCCAGACAAGGTCACACCCTGCCTTCTTGTTCCAGCTCGTACTGTAGACAAGTGTCCTGTTTGCAGTGTGGTTAATGCCATGTTCTTCACATTTTTGTGCTCCCCGTGGGTGATTGGGCTGCTTGAAATGGCCCCCAAGCATTGTGCTGAAGGGCCGTCTCTGGCATTACTAAGTGCAAGAAGGCTGTGAAGCCTCGGACAGAGAAAATCCATGTGTTAGATGTGCTCCATTCAGGCCTGTGTTGTAGTCCTAGTGACCGTGAGTTCAATGGTAATAGATCAGTAGTATATATTAAATAAGGGGTCTTTCAAGAGAAACACACATAAAACAAGGTTACGTACGGATGGGTTGATGGAAGGGTAGGCAGAAGCTCCCAGGAGCACAGCTTTGGGTCTCCACTAGGAGCAGTGATTCGGCACTGGCTAATTTCAGTATCCACTGCAACTTTACAGAACATCGTGACAGTGAATACTGAGAATCAGCTGCAGCTTTTCATTTTGAAATTGTTTAAGATTCACAAGAAGTTGGGAGGCCCCGACTGGGGGTGGCTCAGTCAGTGAAGCGTCTGCCTTTGGCTCAGGTCATGATCCAGGGTCCTGGGATCGAGCCCCGCATCAGGCTCCCTGCTCCGAGGGGGAGCCTGCTTCTCCCTCTCCCTCTGCCTGCTGCGCCCCCACTTGTGCTCTCTCTCTCTCTCAAATAAATAAAGAAGATCTTAAAAAACAAAACAAACAAAAAAACGACCTCTCAGAATGTTGAATCCCACTCCCCAGAAAAGCTCTTGAGAGAAGTACATTCATTTTCCTCTAGTGCTGGTTCCTTACCGCCCCTCCAAAGGTGATGGTCTGCATGCTGCTGAGAACCACAGTCCCCGCTACTTTACCTGTGTGACAGAAACCCACGAGTGGGTGCACTGGGGACCCAGGAGCCAGGTCGGAAAGGCTAGTGGACAGATCTCATCCTAACGCTGCTGGTTATCCTTGCCTGGAGGAGCGCTTTCGAGTGTGGTTTTCACCCTGAGAATGAGCGAGCCAAGCAGCCTGTCCCAACCAGACTCAATTTGTCAAATCAGAGAGGGTGACAGTTGGGCTTTCTGAGTTTCATCTTTCCATCAGAGGGGAAGGTGATCAGAGCGTACACACGTCCTACTGTCTCAGGTCCTACCTTAATGAGCGGAGGAGTGTGAAGAACCCTTTGGAGCCCCCGATGTGTGTTAGGTTGGCTTACAATCCTTGTATAAAATAGGATCAGCCCCTCTTGTCCACTGTGGTGCTCAGATTCTATTAGTGTATTTAGGATCGGGGGCGTGTGTGGCTGTACATCATGCCCCTGCGGTCTCTGGGTCTCAGAGTCATCCTAACATCTGATCTCAGGTTAATTACAGTCGTGTGTGTGTGTGTGTGTGTGTGTGTGTGTGTGTGTGTGTGTGGTGTCGGCATGAGCCACACCAAGCGCAGTGCTCCCTATTTAGTGATCTTAGATTATTTACAGTGAATCTAAACTTCTGCTTTCTTACCCCCTGCCAAGATGGACGGGGTGTCGGGATTTTTTTTGTTGTTATTTTACCAAAGAAGATACTGTGCGATTTCCAACTAAATGGTCACAGTGGGGACCAATTTCCTGCCCTCCAGACCCACTGTCTCAGCCAATACAGTAGGAGAAGACGCAGCTTTACATTTCTAGAAGGATCACATGGAGGTATAAAAACGGCACAGCCCGGCCTCACACCGCGCTGGGTCTCAAGAGCTGCGATCGTGAACATGGGGAACACGCATTCCAAAAGCAATGACAGAGACGGCACACTCCCTGGCCACCCTGAGCTGTCTTTCTGCAGCTCTTTTCCTCGGAAATGGAGCGAGAATGTCTTTCTAGATAACGAGCTGCTGACCTCCAAGATCTTGTCCGTGCTGCGGCCGCAGTCGGAACGGGGCTTTCGGACCGGCCACCTCCGCTACCCTGCCCACTTTCTCAGCACCAATTCTGTGTTTGCCTCTGTCGCAGCGTCCCTGAAGGAGCACCCGAGGGCCACCCTCTTGTCTGATGGCAGCCCGGCCCTGTCCAGGAATGTCGGCATGATGGTCTCACAGAAGGGGGGGCCGCAGCCAGCACCCAGCCCAGTGGGAACGGGGACACAGCTTGGGTAAGTGGGGGCCTGGCCCTACGCCAGGTGCCCGTGGAGGGAGGGAGGAGCAGGATGTGGCGTTCCACTGGGACCCCGCAGCCGGGCTCCCCGAAGGGAGACCCTCAGGTCCGTGTGAACCTGCTCGTTGGCCCCCAGCCACGCTGTCAAATTCCTATTAACACTTGCTTCGGAGATTCGATCCTCTTCTTTATTGAAACCCCGTGTGTTCTGGGCGTACTTGGCCATTGGGAGCCAATTTGTTTCATACTCTCGAAGGGCCCTTGGACAGGGTTCCTGTCTGTGCTGGAGATGATGCTAGAAGTCCCGCTGAGGTTGCCATGGAGGTAGCATCCCGTTATTTATGCCTTACCCTTGTCCTGTAAGGACTTGGAGGTAGTTCCCTTAATCCTCTACTCAGCAGTGTTCAGGTGGAAACCCTAACGCTAACGAATGTCCTTGTGGTGGTCCTTGTACGGGTTGGTGGGGAAAGGGGCTGGTTATCTTCTTCCACTAAGAAAGGGCTCTCCCTCCACCCTCGACTAAGTGTGGCTGTGTCCACCCAACACTTGCTAGAAAGTAGTCCAGGGGCTCCGGTGGGCTCTGATGGCCGTTAAAGGAAGCATACGGTTTAACGCACCCTTAGAACGTGCCTGGGCATTGGATTGAAGTTAGTTATGATGGAGGAAGTCCTGATGTGATGTGGATGGATAGTCTCCTAATTTTTACAAATGACCTGTGACAGAGTTTATATTAAAATCCAGAAAGTTCTCAGATAGACTTGCCTTCATAGAATGTGTGTCTTTAACTAAGTTTTTTAGAATAATTGTTTTTATGATTCTTATTTAGACCAGTCACAGGAGAGATGGATGAAGCCGACTCTGTATTTTTAAAATCTAAGCAGGCAGCTGATGACTCTCTCTCGCTTACGTCTTCGAATGCCGAGCCCATTTTTGTAGAAGGTACAGTCCCCTCGATTCTTTCACGGATGTCCCTCGGTCTCCACCCACACTGGGAAGGGCTGGGACCCACGTCCATGTGTCCCTGGGATGCTGGCTGGGGCGGCCCAGAGCCAGCAAGGCTCCGGCCCCAAGCAGCAACCTCTTACTTCCCCCTCAGACGCCTGCACAGCCTTGCTGAGGAGTGAGATCGAGGCGGACGCCCGCGATTTTGAGGCTGAGTCCTGGAGCCTTTCCGTGGACGCGGCATACTCAAAGAAACAAAAGAAAGAGGTGGTAAAGAGGCAGGATGTGCTCTATGGTAAGAAGTTCTGTGCCGTCACACTGACCTTCCACTTGCTTCTTCTCTGCCTTTGTTCTGATGGGTTGCACCTAGGAGTCTGGGCTCCACGGAGACCTCAGGCTCCCCGCTGGGGCTATGGGGCCCACTCTCCCTGCTCCCCAGAGCAGCCCTGCCTTCCCAGTGAGGGAAGAGGTGGCCTGGGAGGGCCTTATGAGGACGAGTGTGGCTGATCACCCAGTCCTGACTCATCCTGACCCTGCTGGTGACCCGAGAGAGAAGACTATCCTGGGCCCATCCCAGCCATCCGTGGTGACCACAGACAGGCCTGGGGTGGCTGTGACTAGGGGGCTTGGGGGCCATACGACAAAGCACTGGCTCCAGGGTGGACGCCCTGGCCGTGGGCAGCCATTCTCCTCAGATGGGAGGTTACAGGTCATTGTGCCAACCGTAACTTTCAGACACAGAGCCCATCCCCGGGCCAGGTGCCCTGTTGCAGGGCCCATGTATGTCCCTCCGGGCCTCTGGACCCCCATAAACAGGATGACAAAGGCCCAAGACACCCTCCCTGGAATCTGAGGCCTTTCTCTCCAGAAAGCCCTTACTTGTTCTTATGATTCTCTCTCCATGGGAATCATTCCCCAAGACCGACAGTGTTGTGTCGCCCAAGGAGATACTTTCTGTCCCTCATCAGTGCTCCGTGAGAAGGTTCTGGCATATCAGTGTCTTCACTTTCTACTGGGGTCCACTGACCCCTGCGTCCCTCCACGTTTCACACCCTGAGCTTTCTGCCCGGGCTGGAGTAGACTGGGGTGTGGGCAGGAGGAGAGCCCTACGGGATGCTTCGCCTCAGGGCTCCAGACCCAGGGCAGAGATCCTGCAGGGAGGGACGGAGACAACCGGGCTGGCTGCTTTCATCCAGGCAGCCCTTTGCCAGGTTGTCTCACCCTCTGGGCAAACACAGGCCGTGTCCGGCCCCCACGGCTGGCGGCCCCAGGCCAGGCTCTGCTGACCTGTGTCTCTGATCTCTAGCCGTTTCCAGGCCTTGATTTGAACAACAGCGAAACTCCAACACGAAACCTGATCTGTCTTTGCCTTTTACCAGAGAATTAAATTCTTCACTTGAACTCTGCTTTTTCATTGGTTATAGTCCAGGTCTGGTCACTGGCCTGCACAGGTGTGTGAGTTTTCACATCCCAAGGAGTGGTGTTCACCAGAACAATCTTCCTGCTTAAAACAGCCTCAAAATGTCTTCAGGCCTGAAATCCTCTTGTGAATGGGGAGGGTCCCAGGACACATCCTGAGTCCTCTCTTCCCTGACGTCACTCCGGCCCTTGCTGCTCCCTTACACTGGGGCCCCTGCGGCACTGGGCCCCGGGGGATGGGAGGCCCGCCCCCCAGGCAGTAAGACCACCAGGGGGAGGGCCTCGGTGGGGAACTGGGAGAAGCCAGTCAGGCGCCTGGTGGGCAGGCGGTACGCATGCGTGCCATCACGGGCCGCAGGAGGAGCGGAGCGGGTCAGTCCTTTGGTCCGTGTTCCCACAGAGCTGGTGCAGACGGAGGTACACCACGTCCGGACACTCAAGATCATGCTGAAGGTCTACTCCAGGGCCCTGCAGGATGAGCTTCAGTTCAGCAGTAAGGCCATCGGCCGCCTCTTCCCGTGTGTGGATGAGCTGCTCGACATGCACAGCCACTTCCTCTCTCGGCTGAAGGAGCGCCGCCAGGAGTCCCTGGAGGAGGGCAGTGACCGCAATTACATCATCCAGAAAATCGGGGACCTCTTGGTACAGCAGGTGGGCATGCCGGGACGGGCACAGAGCCTGGGTGAGCCCCTGCCTCGTCTCTGTTCCGTGCAGTGGTGAAAAGAACATGGCCCCTGTTTATTGAGAGCCTACAGCAGACAGCGGTCCCGGGCCTTTTCAGAAACACAGAGGCCTAAGTGCCGAACGCACCTGTGCAGACACTGTCCACCGTCGCATTCTGGGCTTTTCTTTGGTTGCTCGGCTGGGCTCTTTGTTTTTGTTTTTCTGGTTTGACCTCCGTGTTTTTGGCTGTTAGAAGCAGGCCTGTGGTAAAGGGCGCCAACCCTGAATTGACTTCTGAGTCGAATTCCGAGCCTAGGCCAAGGTTGACAGAGGGGGCCCAGAACTCCTTGTCGGACCTCAGAGTGTTCCAGGCATCCAGAGTCAGCTCATTAGAGTTAATTAAAAGAATGCCCCGTCTGCCTTTTTTTTTTTTTTAGATTTTATTTATTTATTTGAGCGAGGGAGAGAGCGCACTACCGGGGAGGGGCAGAGGGAGAGGGAGAAGCAGACTCCCCGCTGAGCAATGAGCCCCATGCGGGGCTCGATCCCAGGACCTGGGATCATGACCTGAGCCGAAGGCAGATGCTTCACCAGCTGAGCCACCCAGGGGCCCAGCTTTTAAATGTTTCTGACATTCTTCAGCATAAATGTTCTCCTCCTTCTTGGACTGCAGGAAGTTTTACAGCTACAGCCCATTAGAAAGTTTTCTCCTCTTGCCTTGTTGTACCTCGTGACAAGACCCCCTCCCCCCGCCCACTCACCCAGAACTGAAGCATTCCCCTGCCTGAGTGCTTGTCAGATAAGAAAGTGGAGGCACAAGTTTATTTGAGTTGTATTGTAGCAGAGTCAGCTGAGCCAGACGAGCGCACTCCCTGGCGGTTCTCCTGTTCCTTCCCACTAACTTCCCGGTTGTCTTTCTGTAGTTCTCCGGCGAAAATGGGGACAGAATGAAAGAAAAATACGGTGTCTTTTGTAGTGGCCACAATGAGGCCGTCAGCCATTACAAGTTGCTGCTCCAGCAAAACAAGAAATTTCAAAGCCTGATCAAGGTAAAAAAAAAAAAAAATTTCTTAATTAAAAAATGTATCCTCTTTGCTGGAGGTTGTTTTCCACAGGACTGTAGACTCTGGGAGAGCTTAAGATTACAAGGTACCTGTTATAAACCAGCGATTTTCAAGTTTTTGTTTCCTTCTTCCACCACAAACTTGTTCAGAACACATCCGGGAAGTCCAGATGTAGAACAAAGCAAAACACACCTTCGTTCGCGGCCGCACCAGCAGGCCCGAGCATGGAACCTGCAGGCCCTCGTTCCTCAGACTGCCAAGGGGACACAGTTGTCGTTTCAAGGGGCCACCTGCCCTGGGATCTGCCCCTCCCTCGCCTCTTTCCCACTCTGGTCCCCACTTGTCCCCCAACCCCATCCCCCCGGGCCTGCGAAATAACCCACACCTGCCTTCTGCCTAACAGTGTGCAGGTGCTCAAAGCCCAGACCCAAAAACGCAGCATCCAGCCTGAGTCCACCAGGTTGGGCAAGGCCCTGCCTCCAGCATCCTTGAAAGCATACCTGGGTCAAGGCCACTTGGCTGTCGGCATGCATCCTGAAGCCACTCCGTCACCTGCTGCTTGGCCCCCAGGGACTTTAATTTGAAGTGATAGCCAGTAACTAACAGTTTAGAGTTAAGAAGGACAGGTTTTCAAATTCTGCTCCCTTACTATTGCAGTGGATAGACATAAAAGGGAGAGGGTCGGTCTGGGGTTGGCCCTGGAAGCTCGCAAACTCCGCAGTACTCTTCTGGTCCTGCTCAGAAGTGGCTCTCACAATTGTTGGCATTCCTGGAGTGTGTGAGCGCAGGGGGAGCAGGGAAGCGGAATGTGTGGAATGCTCTGGAGGGTACTGGAAACCGCTCTCCGCCCTGCTGAGAGATGGCTTTGGATGACGGCCTTCTGGGTCCTTAGCCAGAGGTGTGCTTCGGGAGCCAGCAGGGGGCTGACTCGGGACAGGCTCGTTCCAGAGGGTTCTGACAGCCGTCAGTCAAGGTCTTCGTGTGTGGATAGGCGTGTGTGGGGGTGTGTGCACGCGCCCACGATACACAGCTCTCAGGTGATTCCCTCCCACCTCCCTGGCTGGTTCTGGTTTCTTAACAGGTTTTACGGCGGGGCGGGGGGGTGGGGGCTGCCTTTGCTTCTGTGGCCTTTCTACATACAGCAGGCAAGGCCCTACTTCCACTGAATGCTTGAAAAGGTCCTGCTGAGCTGAGAAAGGGAGAAGGCTCTAGCCGAGTTGGCACAAGCTAAGATGCCAACAGGGCATTTTGTTTTCCATGTCATAGAAAATTGGCAACTTCTCCATCGTGAGGCGGCTTGGCGTGCAGGAGTGTATCCTTCTGGTCACTCAGCGCATAACCAAGTACCCCGTGCTGGTGGAGCGCATTATTCAGAACACAGAAGGTAAAGTAGCTTTCCTCGCTGCCTTGCCCGTCGGTTGCTGCTTTGAGGGGCGATCTCTGTCTTTCTGCCCCGTTTTGCCAGTGGATTGGATAAGCGCCTCTCTGTGCTTCGTCCCTGGTTGTCTGGATTCATGCTAAGTGCTGGGGTCTCCGACCCAAGAAGGATGGGGTGCCAGGTCTTATTTGCCCGCTATTATCCCGCAGGCAGGACCGAAGAAGGCCCTGGGTCATTATCGGGCGAGTAGATTAATGTTGATCCAAACACAGAGATGGCCTTTGTGTCGCGTGCCTGGAACCTGGAGGGTGGAGGAAACAGGGCATACAGCCCAGCCTAGAGTTCTCAGAGGCCAGGGCCTGACCACACCTGACCGTACCTCTGCCACCTCCAGGAGATTCAGGCCCTGGGAGGAGGAGGGAGTGTTTTATGGAGAGCAGGGCTATGCAGACCTCTCATTGCGTTCAGTGGAAGCTCTGTCTTGGCAAAAACCAAAGGCCGGGTTGCCGCATTTCATTTGGAGAAGCATTTACATCTCCGGAGATCTGAGTTGGGAGGTGGATTCTTGAGGGCCCTCTGCGCAGTGGCTTCAGGGAACAGCCCTCCTAGGCCCCGGCGCGTGTCCCCTTGCGCCGGGTTGGTGGAAGGGGCGAAGGAAAGCGCTAAGTCTGCTGTGTGTGGCAGCCGGCACCGAGGACTACAGAGACCTGACCCAGGCCCTGAACCTCATCAAGGACATCATCTCCCAAGTGGATGCCAAGGTCAGCGAGTCCGAGAAGGGCCAGCGCCTCCGGGAGATCGCGGGGAAGATGGACTTAAAGTCCTCCAGCAAGCTCAAGAACGGGCTGACCTTCCGCAAAGAGGACATGCTGCAGCGGCGACTCCACCTGGAGGGCACGCTGTGCTGGAAGACCACGTCGGGGCGCCTGAAAGGTAAAGGCCTGTCCCTCGCCTCTGCTGTGGGGGGGCCCTCCCGGATCAGCGGCACCATTCTGCATGAGCGGGTGCCGGCCTGGCTGCGCCGGGGCCGAAGGCGGGTTGCACGCCGAGTCAGAATGAGACAGGCAGGCAGGGGTGTTGGAAAAATGAGACAGCACCCTCTTTCTCGGGCTTTGAGGTGCTGTGGCACCCACCAAGAGGGCCACTAGGTCACACTGATCCCTTGACTCCTGAGCAGAAACCCCAGGCATCGGGACACCCCGGGTTTGTCAGAGGCCCCGGGATGCCAAACAAGCAGCCGCTGAAGGGCCCCCGTGTGGGTAGACGCACCACCCGGACCGCTGACCTCAGTGTCCCCAAACATCCCACTCACTGCTCAGGGTGTCCTTCGAGCCCCACCTCCAAAATCCACGGTGTACTTCCAGACCAGAGAGCACTCGGGACTCAACCCTGAGTTTCCTGGATCATTTCATGAGCTTCTGGAAACATCCTCACCTGTCCGTTAACATCAGCATCTTTTTCTTTTAATAATTTTTAAAAGATTTTATTTATTTACTTGAGAGAGAGAGACAGAGAGGGTGAGAGCGCACAAGTGGGGTGAGGGCAGAGGGAGAAGCAGACTCCCCGCTGAGCAGGGAGCCTGATGCAGGAATTGAACCCAGGACCCTGGGATCATGACCGAGCTGAAGGCAGACGCTGCACTGACCGAGCCACCCAGGCGCCCCAACATCCACATCTTTAAAGCTCTTTAGGGGAGTGCTGGAGATGGCCAATGACCAAATATGTTTGTCCGGAATTTGCACAGGCGAGCATCTAGCGGACGATTTAGCTCCTCCTGTGTGCTGGCCCCCGAGGTGGGTGGTAAGAGGCCCCTGTCCTCAGGGTGCTTTAGTCAGTGCCCCAAAAGGGAGAACTAAGGAAACAAACAGAAACAAGTGAAGAGTGCAGTAAATGCTTCAGAGGAAGCCAGCGGGCCACAGTCGAGAGGATTCCGCAGGGAGAGGCCGTCTGCCCTGGAGAGGGCGGTGCTCACGCTTCCCGAGACGCAGAGGGACGTTCACTTTGGGATTTGCACCTGTGTGCCAAAGCTCTGCTGAGAGGTTCCTGCAGGGACAAGGCACCGAGCCTGCTGTTACCAGGGATCTCGCAGCGCGAGGGGCCTGAGGCCGGCTGCGGGCGACCAGAGGCTCGGGGGGCAGCCGACCTGGGAGCGGGAGGAACGGAGGGGCAATTCACATTTGAGAAATCAGCAGAATCTCAAAGAGCAGACCTGCAGGTGCCACGACAGTGGGGATGGGACGGCAGGTGCCAAGGCTGGGCAGCAGCCCAGGAACCTGCAAGAGGGGACTCCAGCCTCTGGCTTGTGTTAAATGTTGAAACCCAGGAGGTGATAGAAAATAGTGAGGTGGGGGCGCCTGGGTGGCTCAGTTGGTTGAGCAACTGCCTTCGGCTCAGGTCATGATCCTGGAGTCCCGGGATCGAGTCCCGCATCGGGCTCCCTGCTCAGCGGGGAGTCTGCTTCTCCCTCTGACCCTCTTCCCTCTCGTGCTCTCTCTCTCTCTTTCTCTCGAATAAAAAATAAAAAAAAAAGTGAGGTGGACGGAAACCCTCAGGCCCCCACAGGAGCCTCCCGGCACCGCGCTGGGTGACCAGGACCCCTCCCCCGGGGCCGAAGCCTCCCCGGGACGCATCCGTGTCTGCCTGGCAGGACCCGTGTGTCCCTGCGACCTCCTGAGACATTTTCTTCTGTGCTTTCTCCTTAGATGTCCTTGCTGTCCTGCTGACGGATGTGCTCTTGCTGCTACAGGAAAAGGATCAAAAATATGTCTTTGCCTCTGTGGTAGGTGTCCTGTCTCTTCGGACGAAGGGTCCTGCCTGCCTTAGGGACCCTTAGGGGCTTGCTGCCCAGGGCCCAGAAGGTTCCGGCAAGGCAGGAGTCGAATTTTCCGAGACCCGGGGGTCCTGTCCGGTTGCCTGGGGAGGCTTCGGGGGCTCGTGCTAACATCCTGTCCAGTCTCAGCCTTTACGTTTCTGTGGCTCTCCCTCTCTCGGGGCTCAGGGTCTTGGGGGCTCCAGCTAACTCCCTGTCCTGCCTCCTCTCCTGAGTAGGACACTAGTCATACTGAACTGGGCCCAGTATGGCTAATGACTTCATTTTGCCTTAATCACCTCTGTGAAGACCCCATCTCTAAATAATCACAAAAGGGTCTTTTCCCCCCTAGATGGCAAATATCTCTGCTCTGAATTATTGGAGAACAAAGGGGGCACACGTGTCCCCTACCACCCCCTTCCCCTCAGACTCTCAGTTCCACAGCTGCTCAGATGCATCCGGGTGAAACGGGTCCTCCCCCACCTCGCCTTCCACCCACACAGGACTCGAAGCGCCCGGTCATCTCGTTACAAAAGCTCATTGTGAGGGAGGTGGCCAACGAGGAGAAAGCCATGTTTCTGATCAGTGCCTCCCTGCAAGGGCCCGAGATGTACGAGATCTATACCAGCTCCAAAGAGGAGAGGAACACTTGGATGGCCCACATCAGAAGGGCCGTCGAGAGGTGAGAAGGGCCCCTGTGGACGTTCCCTCCCCCCAGCTGTTTTGCTCTTGGCTTTGACAGTGGGCAAAGCAGCTGTGACCTTGAAGTACCCAAGAGAGTGCTGGAGGTCACAGGCAGGCAGGACACCCCTCTGCTGTTCCTCTCCCTCATTCCGCCTTGGTGCCTTGTCCATCCCGCTCAGCTAAAGGGGCCGCGCGGCCCCATTGCGGCTCCTTCCGGCAACAGCCCGACCCTGTCAGATGCTAAAAAGGCCCAGATGTTGCTCGCCAGTGGGCGTGGGGCCAGGCTGTTCTGCGCTTCTGTACTGGGGGGTACAGTGAGGGCCCCCTGAGCCGGGGGCCGGACCTGTTGGAGGAGGTTGTGGCGTCCTGTTCCCCTTCCTCGGACCGCGGGACCCCCGGGGACCCCAGCCAGCCTGATGCTCCCTCTCTTTATGCCTGGAAGTTTCCTGAACCTGCTCAGGGCTCCCTCGATACTCAGTCCTGCGGGTGCCCAGGAAATGAGCTGCCCTCCGTCCCCTCCCCCACATGGCGGCCAGGCTCGGAACCTGCGGCCGGTGACGGGTGGACACTTGAAGACAGGAAAATGCCCATGGCTGCCTTCCTCTTCCCCCTCGTGTTTCTCCCGTGCCATTAACGAGCTCAGTCGCCCACAGGACGAGACGCTCTGAGCAGCTGCTTCTGCCAACAAAGCTCTCAGTGCCCATCGCCGAGGCCACCTGCCCGTGAAGGGTTGTTGCCCACCTGCCCCCTCTCCCTGCAGCTGTCCGGACGAGGAGGAGGGGCCCTTCAGCGAGGCCGAAGAGGAGAAGAAGGTGTTCGAGGCCCGCGCCCTGAGGCTGAGGGACTTCCAAGGTAAGGGGAGTCCATCTGGACCTCCGTGCCCACAGCATGTCCCCCGTATGGTGAGAAGGCCCTGGGAGACGGCCAGCGACATTTCTGTCCTGTCCCGTTGGGGTTGGCCATGGAGCAAAGCTCCACCCGAGCACCAGGCGTTTTGCTGTAGGCTGTGTCATGTCCTACAGCCCTGCGGAACCTTTGCCGTTAGGCTTTGTCATGAGATGGCACGCTCGGGGCCCCTGAGCCATTTCCAGACGCTCTGGCTTCGCCACACACCCTGCCCCCTCCCTCGGTCCCTGTGCAGGAAGGAGCTCGCCGTAGGTGTCCAAGGTCACAAACGTGAAAACCCCGAGGGGACTTGGAATAGCACAGAACCCCACAGTCTCCCCCCAGAGCCTGGCAGACCCAGACCGGCCCTGGCTCTTTGGCTGCGGACCTCAGCTTCCTCCTGCCTGTTTTAGTGTTTTTTAACTACTTTATTTAGCTAGAATTCGGACACGATACAATTCAGCACCGTTGTAAAGTGCACCATTCGGTGGCTTGTAGTCTGTATCACAAGACTGTGCAACTTGTCGCAATCTTAGATCACTTTCATCACTACAGAAAGAAGCCCCGTCCCCGTTAGCTGTCACTCCCTGTTCCTTCCTCCCTCAGCCCCTCGTAACCTCTGTTCTAGTTTCAGTTTCCGTGAATTTGCCTGTTCTAGGGATCTTGTATAAATGGAGTCTTGCAGCGTCCCTCTCGTGTCTGGCTGATTTCACCGAGCCGGGTGGTTTAAGGTTCAGCCACATTGTAGTGTGTGTGGATTTCCTTCCCTTTTAAGGCCGAATACTGTTGCATTGTCAGATGCACCCCCTGGGCTTACCCGGTTTAAGAGGTGCCTGTGAGAATCCAGTGAGGTCACTGGCAAGAACAGTCCTGGGGACTCTGTGGTCTCAATCAGCCTCTCCCTCTTCCCCCCCACTAACCGAGTCATTTATTTTTCAATTAGGGAGCATTTAGGCCATAAGGACATAAAATTAGGAAGTATATATTTTATTTCTCTCTGTGGGGAGAGGTGTATGTTTGAGGTTATTCATTAATAGAAATGTCCAAAAGAAAGGGGGTGGGAGGGACCTCCCACTGACCCCGGAAGCACAGTGCTAATGCAGTGTTCATTCAGACTCTTTATTTTCTGCCCGGTGGCAATAAAACGCGTGCCCTGCATCGTTATGTCTCCGAGGGTGCTACAGTATCTATTCCTCACTCACTCCTGACAGGATTCTTCCTGTTAGAAATAGATACTTTCCCTATGGAGAGAGTCTCTCCCATCTTGGATGAAAAGCTGGTCTCATCCTTCACACTGGACCATCAGGGACGCTCACCAAAATCCGGAGCCAGGCCGGGCCTGCCCCTCCCGCCGTACTCCCTGCACCCTGCAAGCTCCTCCAGGGTGACAAGGGGAGAAACGGGAGTAAGACCGTGTCTGGAAGGGAAGGGACAGAATTGTGTTTTGCGTGTGACATGATTATTTGCCTGAAAAATCTAACAGAATCAACTAGAAAACTATTGTAACCGGTGAGGGCGCCCAGTAGTCCTGCCGAACGTGATGTGTATGCTTGGGCGGCCACCAGGGAGAAAGTTGCTGTCGTAGCAACAACAACAAAAAGCGTAAAACCCAGAGACCTGTAAGGAGTGTGGCCTAAATACCTGAAGGAAGAGTCTCAGGAGAAGAAAACGAAGTCTTGTAAGAGTCTCGCTGAGGCCCAGACTAATCCATCGGCCTGTTCTGGTCCTCGCGCATACCCCATGGTGTTTGGGTTTTGTCATCGGGGTGAACTATCAGAAGACAGGGCCATGCCCTCACCTGCCCCGCAGGATGGTGGACTCAGGGTGGGCTGCGGGTGGGAGCCGGGTCCCCGGGGAAGATGACCCCGGAAGGCCAACCCCTGTCTCCTGTGGCTTCGCAGAGCGATTGAACGTGAAAGACCAGCAGATTGCACAGAGCCTTGGCGAGAAGCAGCAGATCTACCTGGAGATGGCGGAGATGAGCGGGCTCGAAGATGTCCCCCAGTCGCGGCTCCTCTTCCGAGGAGGGGATCCCTCCGAGACCATGCAGGGGGAGCTGATCCTCAAGTCGGCCATGAGTGAGAGTAAGGAGCCACGCCCGGGGGCCCTCGCTGGGCGCTGGCCCACTGCTGCCCCGCAGTTCTGCTAGGGGGTCCTCGGCTGGCGGGGCGGGGAGGTCCCTCCTCCTGGGAGCAGCTGACACCCCCACCCCCGGCATCGGCTAGAGCCAGAAGGTCCTTCAACACCCCCAGCAGACGTACAGCACCCTCTCCCTGTCAACCCGCTACATGCGAGGCAGCACCACACTAGGCCCCCGGGATCTGAAGTCAACCAAGACGGATTCCCCACACTCAGGAGGTTCTCCTTTCTGAGAAGTGGGTCCCCGATGATGTCCCCAGAAACAGGCACACATCCACCTGTGCTGGGTCACTTCAGACGGCTCCTAGACCCAGCAGGCCTCCCGGGGCGGGCTGCCCCCACCTCTAGGCAGAAAGAGGCTTCTGAGCGCAGTGGCCACAGGAGGGCGCTGGCTAGTGTGCGGCCTGCCCCCCTCCACGTGTGGCAGGCCAGGCAGCCCATGCTCGTTGGGTCCAGCAGGACGGTTGGCCCCGCTTTCAGTGGCAAATGGGAGAGACAGCTGCTGCCCTCCAGACCTTTCCTTCAGAGTGAGGGGAGCAGAGACCAGAGGGGTCCCTTGTGGACTCTGCATCTGCTCAGTCTTAATTTCCTCCAGCCACACTGACCTTCTGCACTGACCTTCCTCGCATTTCTTCAGTGGCCATTGTTCTTGGCCCCCTGAGGAACCCCTCATATCCTGTGCCTCAGCCTGGAATGTTCTTCTCCCCACCTCCTCACTTGGCCAAAGCCTGTTTGTCCTAGAGCGTTTTGTGTGACCTGCCCTGCCCCCAGAGACCTCGTCTGTATGACGGCCGACACACAGGCACACGCCCGCATTGTTCACGAGGCCCAGGGCATCCCCATCCCTCCCACATGCTGCCCCCGTGGTCCACCGTCTCCTGTGGACACGGGTTGGCTTGTCCTGGTTGTAGTACCTGAAGTTAGGGAACACACGGGTCAGGGGACTGAAGTCCCGTGTCGGGGGATTCGAAGACCATGACCGACGCCCTGCAGGCTTCTCAGGCCTGAGTGCCCAGACCCTGCCACGCTCGGACACCCACAGCATGGCTCCACAGCGTGACTCGGTGCCTCCCACCTCCTTCCACAGTCGAGGACATCCAGACCCTGATCTGCAGGCAGCTGGGCAGCGCCAACGGCCAGGTGGAAGATGGGGGAGGTTCCGCGGGCCTGCCCCGCAGGGCAGAGACCTTCGGGGGCTACGACACTGTGAGCAGTCCCGGCAAGAGTGAGTGGTGCCGCGTCCACCTGGGGCTTCTCGGGGCCCCTCCGGAAGATCAGCAGCAGCAAGAGGTTGTGCGGGTTCTTGGAACGTTCCCAACAGCAGAGTCGAGGCATTTGTTGCTGGGCATCTCTGGGGCTGCTTCCCCCGCAAACGAGTATGAAGCTTCTAGTCAGGTTCTGGAACCTTCAGGGTGTTGTCAGTCGTGCTCCGACAGCAGCACCCAGGCAGCCCTTCCCTCTCTTGCCGGTCTCTGCGTCTCAGATACCACCGGGGCAGCCTGGCCACAATTTCCCACCTGGGTCTGGGGGGCGGGGGCCTGGCCCGGACCCCTGTGGGACCTGCAGCGTCCTCATGTGCCTGGATTGGGCTTTTCAGATGGCAGTTTGAAGAAGGCCTACAGCAGCGACCCCGGCCCCCAAGACTGGCAAGGCCCGGTGAGCAGCCCAGACTCGAAGCCCAGCAACACGCCGGGGGCCTCTGAGGACACCCCACCCGCAGTACGTTGCTTCCTTGGGATATTCTTGAGCTAGGCACAGAGTCCGCGCAAGCCCTTTAAATTAGCGTTCACACGTGTGAACGGCTCTGTGTCTGGGGTTGTCTAGTTTTGCCGTCTCAGGACGCGTAGTGACCAGTGCCAGTCCCGTTGTATCAGGAAATCTCAGCCCAGGTGAACCTGCGGGCCGGCGAACCTCCGTGTTCCCTCCCGCATCTCCTGGGAATGGTAACGAGGTGTCCAGGAGGGGGGCGAGGGAGGGGACAGGCGCAGGGCGGGAGCTGTGGCCACATCAGCAGCCGAGGGGCGCTGCGGAGACCGTGAGCACTGAGTCTACGCGTGTGTCCTGCTGATGCGCCTGGCTCCTCCCTCCCCTTAGACTCCGGAGGCCCACCCTTACCAGGCGTCGGGGCCGGAGCGGGGTCAGGTTGTGGGTCAGGCTCCCCTCTGCCGCCCACGGGCTCCCCTGAGCCCGCGCACAAGCTTCACCCCCGGAGCTGCAGCCGGGGGCGCCTGGCCCCTGAGCCTCCCCACGTGAGCCCGCAACAGCTGCTCTCCGCCTCCAGGGAGGCCGCCCTGTGCGCTCCTTTTCCAGACACCGAGACTGGGGCGGGGGGGTCTCGTCAACAGTAGGCAGGTCCTGAGCTGTCTGTGTTTGGCCCATTCTCTCCACAGGTGGCGGTGCCGGGGGCGGAGTCCGGCCGCCCTCTGCCCGCGGCCCTGGAGCTGGAGGTAGGCCCGGGGCTCAGCGGTCTCCCCAGGGGCGGGCATGCACACCGCACGCGGCTGCGCGCAGCGAGCCAGCGTCTCTCTCCCTCTCCGCAGCTTGTCCAGCGGATCCAGACCCTGTCTCAGCTGCTCCTCAGCCTCCAGGTGCGGGGGGCTTCCGGGGGAGGGGGGCGGCGCGACCATGCCCTTCTCCTGCCCCTGCTTGAGGTCGGGGTCTGGGGAGAGGCGGGCCTCGTCCTAAGACCAGTCGCGCCGCCGCCGCCGCAGGCAGTCATTGCCCAGCAGGACAGCTGCGTGGAGATGCAGAGGGCCTCCATCCAGGAGCGCGAGAAGCAGCTGCGGCTGCAGTCCACGCGTGGGAACCTGCTGCTGGAGCAGGAGCGCCAGCGCAACTTCGAGAAGCAGCGCGAGGAGCTGGCCGCCGTGCAGAAGCAGCAGGGCCTCCTGCGGGCGGAGCAGCAGCGCTGGGAGCGCGAGCGGGAGCGCCAGCAGCACGAGCTGGCCCTGGCCTCGGCCCGGCTGCAGCGGTGCCAGAACGAGTCGCTGCAGCTGCAGGAGCGGCTGAGCCAGGAGCGCGAGCAGCTGGAGCAGCGGCGGCGCGCCTACCAGCACGACCTGGCGCGGCTGCGGGAGGCCCAGCGCGCCGTGGAGCGGGAGCGCGAGCAGCTGGAGCAGCAGCGGCGCCTCCGCAAGCAGAACACGGCGCCCGGCGCGCTGCCGCCCGACTTGCCGGCCGAGGTGAGCGCGGGACAGGGCGCCAGGACACCGCGCGGGGGCGGGGCGGGGGGCGCGTGCGCCCCAGCGTCACGGCGGATGTGCGTGTCCAAGCACAAGCTCCCGGCTAGGACCAGGACCAGGTCACCCGTGGACCCAAAGGAGGACGGGCAAGTGGGAGAGGCTGGCAGGGGGTCGGGGGTGCACCGTGCAGATCTGAGGCCAGTGGCTTGGAGGGGCTTGTGGAGGGGGGGTGCGCCCCCCCCCGCCCCCGCAGGAACAGCTTCGGGATGCGTCCTCTGCTGCTTTTCCAGGCCCAGCCACTAAGCCACACTCCCAGCTTCAACGGGGAAGGGCCGGAAGGGCCCTCCGCCCTCGCCAAAGCGCCAGGAGCCCGGGTGAGCATGCCGCTGGCGGGCCCGGGGCCTGAGTTCCCAGAGCGCCCCGAGATGGCTCGCCGGGACAGCGCCCCCGCCGAGAGCCGGCCGGCCAAGAGCGACGTGCCCATCCAGCTGCTGAGCGCCACCAACCAGATCCAGAGGCAGGCGGCTGTGCAGCAGCAGATCCCCACCAAGCTGGCTGCCTCCACCAAGGGCGCCAAGGACAAGGGCGGCAAGAGCAGGGGCTCCCAGCGCTGGGACAGCTCAGGTGAGCCGCGGGGGGGGGCGGAGCTGGGGCGAGTGAGTGGAGTGCTGGCCGGGCGCCTGCCCGGTCCGCTATGGCCCTGGACTCGCAGGTCCAGTTGTGGGCTCTTTGTGAAGCCAAAGCGGCTTCTTGTGAACAAACCAAAATGGGGCCCCAGGGCCATCCTCTGGAGGGGGCAGCAGGGGGAACCTGGAGGGCACAGCTGGCAACCCTGGGCTAATGTGGCAGAGGCCGGTCCCCGCCCCACACGGAGGTCTCATCCCAAGAAGGAAAATTAAAACATCAGGCCCCATGTCTTTTTCTCACCTTGGCCCTCAAACGGGGATTGGGGTCAACAGAACATCTTGGCAGTTCAGAAAGAAGAGCCCGGGTCCCTTCGGGACATCAGGGCAACCGGTGCTAATGCTCCCCAGCGAGCCCCTGCCCAGGGACAGTTCTCGTGCCCAGGTCTCTGCCGTGTCCTCATCCCACAGAGGAGACACTGAGGCCCTTGCACAGAGCACCCTGCAGTGAGAGGTCCTTCCTCCGGTAGAGAAAGCCCAGGGACTCCCAGGGGTGCTGCCGGCATGCAAGCTCTGGCTGAGGGGAGCCAGCACTGGAATGTTCCCTGAGGAACAGGGCCTGTGTGCCAGGACTGCTGGGCTCCGGGGTCAGGGGGTCGCTCTCTCGTGCAGAGGCTGAGTTACTCCAAGGGCCCTCTAGTCGGGTGTCACCGTCTCTGGGGCTGAATGAGTGGGTGTGTCCCCGGCCCAAATGGGGGGGGCGCTGCCCACGTGCCCGGAGCGAGGCCAGACACCCCAGGCTGTGCCCTCCCTCCCTCAGCCTCCTTCGACCTGAAGCAGCAGCTGCTCCTCAGCAAGCTCGTGGGCAAGGACGAGAACAGCGCTCGGAACCGCCGCTCGCTGAGCCCGGTTCTGCTCAGCAGCCACAGCTCCGTGTCCCCCGCGGGTGAGCCCAGCCCCCCCCACCCCCGCCCCAGGACAGCAGGGCCACCACGGTGCCTGGCGGCGGCTGACAACCAGCACTCTCCCTCTCTTCCAGACCCTTGCTGCCCGGCCCCGGCTGACGTCCCCACCGAGTGCTGCTCCCTCAAGCCCGGGGGCGCCCCCGTGCCCCCCTCCCCCTTGCCACTGCCCAGCACACCGGGCGGCAAGGAAGACGGCAAGGAAGACAGCAAGGAAGACGGCAGCAAGGAAGACGTCATCTTCTTCTAGAGGGGGTGTGGCTCGAGGTGCAGACCCCTCCCCGTCCTGCTCTCTGGGGAACAGCCCAGTCCCTTTCCTCTTCCCGAGCAAACCACCACCAACGGCTGCCTGGCTGGGGCCGGGGTCAGGGTCAGGGCCGGGGCTGGCCCGTCGCCTCGAGGCTCTTCCTGTAGGATTAGCAGTGGTGCCTGGGTAACTTTCTAAACCTCTTTTTTTTTTTAACACAAAAAGGAAAGTTTTTAATCGAAGGTTGAACCAGAGCTAACCCAAGGAGCTGTGTGCAGTCGTAGCACCCCTGTTGGGGAGGGAGAGAGAGGGTGACTCCACGCCGTTTTTCCAAGGTAGTGACAGACAGTGGTGGCTCCGCAAGATTCCTGAGGACAGGCCGGACCCCAGTCGGAGAAGCAGGGGCCGGCCCTGGGGCTGGGTGGTGTCGGCAGGATCCGCTTCCGAAGCAGAGACTTGCCTGTGTTCGTGGTGGGCCTCAAGGCCAGGGCGTGAGTGCAGACGGGGGAGGGGGGCGGCCACACGGCCCCGCCAGGGACAGAAGGCCACAGGGCGGGGCATGTGGAGAGGACCAGCCGGTGGCACAGGTGACAGGAGGGGACGGGCCATAACTAACTTTAATTTGACAGAGGTCTTTAAACTCTGCTGTTGCCAAACTTGGTGCTTTCCAAAGGCACCTGAGCACAGTGGCATGCTTCTGTGGGGTTCGAGGGCCCCAGCCGTTCTCCGAGCTCTCAGCCTGTCCCGGGGAAGCCCAGTCGAGAGCGTTAGCCAGGGCCCGCGCGCCCCCGAGGGTCCCAGCGCCCATGAGATGGGCGGGCTTTCCTGCGGCTGCAGGGAGGAAGGCCCCAGGGCGGGTGTCCCTCACCCTTGGGCAGGGGCTGGTACAAGGAATGGAGCGGTGGGGCCGCCACGTCCTCGTGGCCGGGGGCGACATGCCGGAGGGGTCACCTAGGGCCTGGAAGACGTCAGATGGGCAGGGGGCTCAGGTGCCTCGTGTCCAGCGAGCTGAGCTAGCCTACTGTCAGCTCCCCTGGAGGACAAGGGCCACCCATCCCGCTGCACAGCTCTAGATGCTGGGGAGCACGCTGGGTGTCCAGGAGCACTCCGGGCCTGGCCAGTGGGTCAGATGCACACTTCAGCTGCGGAGGAACCCAAGCCTGGGTGCAGGGTGGGGGAATGGGGGTACTCCGGCCTTTTGGTCCCTGGCCTCCCCCACTGAGCCCAGAGCCCCGACCCTCCCAAAGCGCTGGTGGGAGGGCTGGGGCCCCAGCTGAGCAGTTCCGAACCTCTCCCGGGCACAGTGAATGGTGTGCCGAGCCCGGCCCCTCTGAGAACCTCTGCCCGCTCCCTTCTCTCCCCCGGTCTCCACTTAGTGCTTGGGGCCTGCAGCATCCGCGCGTCCTCGGGGAGCCAGGAGAAGCGTCCTCCCTCGGTCCTGTGAGGCGTCCGAGCTCACCTGTGCCATGTCTGTGATCGGGGTTTGCGTTTTCGTACTGAGACGTCTCCAAGCACTTTAGCAGAGTTGACTTTTAAGTTCCTGTCCTATGGTGAAGCGAACATCTCTGGGCCCTCGTGCTGGGTGATTCCACCGCCACGTGCCCCTGTCCGCCGGCTCTGGTCTGACCCTCCGAGACGCCACGATTCCTCAGCCGGTGACAAGTCCAAGGAACCGCCACTTGCCCGTGTGGCAGGGAACTGGGGCATCCCACCGCGGGGCCACACAGCAGGGCAGTGTCGTCATGGGTCCATCCCTCGTCCGGGCAAGGTCACTCCCAGAGAGCCCGATTTTATTTGTACGGTTGGTGGTTGAGCAGATCCTCATGTCCATGGAACCTGTGCACGTCCTCGTTAATTGTGACCATAATCGTAGTCCAGCCGACAATTATTTTTATGATGATTGCAACATTTCCTCACCGTGGGGTCTTTCAGAACCACCTTAGAACTTAAGACCTGATTCCAGCAATAAAAGTATCGGAGATGAGCCGACAGGAGTGTTCGTTTGGGGGTTTGGGGTTTTGTTTTAGGATCCTCGGCCCAAACATCAGTGCTCTACAGGTGGCTCACATCACCGGGCAGGGCGCCCCTCACACCCATGCCCAGGGCCCCACACCCTCCCCTCAGGAAGCTCCAGACGATGACCGCGTGCAGACATTCGGAGTCAGAGGCAGTGGGGGTGCCCGGGAGCCCCCGGGGAGAAGCAGCCCTCCAGACGAGGCTGAGGTGTGGGGATGCGGCCAAGTCCTCTCCGCTCTGGCGGGGTGCCCTTCCTGTTAGGCCTGTCCCCGTGCTCTTGGGACGTCGGCCTCCTAGACAAGGAGGCATTGCCCCGAGTAGGGCCATCCCCAAGGCCCATCTGCCTCCCTGCTCCCCAAAGGAGCTGAGTTTGCTACGGCAGGTGCTCCCTGGGTGCTGGGAGAACGCTTTCAGGCCCTGCTCCCAGGAACTGGCTGGCTCTGCCCCCACCTCAGAGGCTGAAGTTGCCAGGCGGGGAAGAGCACCGGGCAGGGGCTGTGGCCACGCTACAGGTGGGGCTCCTCGACCACCCAGCGGTGTGTCCCAGCATAGCCCCAGCCCTGGCATTTGGCTCTGCCCAGGCCCATGGGGACACCAGCCTGCCGGGGACCTGTGACTGGACAGGTTACGTATGGGGGTGTTCCTGTGGCTTCCCCACAAACACAGTGCTCCGAGTGCCTTACAAGTATCAACTCCCTGAGTCTCCAGGCAGGTAAGCAGGTACTGCTGTGACCCCCACCCCAGCCCCGCTGGTGCCCTGAGTGCTGGGAAGGGGGCCTCTGCTAAGGGCCACGGCGAGCAACGTCCCCCCCTTTGCGAGAGGGGAAGGGGAGGCTGACCTGACCCAGCCTGGCCCCCTCCGCTCGTCCAGGGGGATGGGTGGGGCAGGGTGCTCCAGCCAGGGCCAGGTGGGGGGTCTTCTGCACCCCATGTTAACCCTGAGGGGCCCTGTATCCCAGCTTTTCCCACCACATAGCTTCCCTGTGGGACAAGAGGTGGAGGGGTGTCACATGAAGCCTCGGGGGCTGCAAACTGCCATTTTTGTTGGCTCTTCCTGGTGCTTGCGGGATGTAAGGGACAGCCTGATCCCCTCCGCTTTCCGGCTAGGACCCAGAGGTGGAGGATCCGAGGCCACGTCGAGACGGGCAGACGTGGGCTGGCCACCATCTGCAGGCGCCTGCCTGAGGCCACACACACGGGGCCTCTCACAGGTCAGTCTGAGACATCCCATCCCTCCATGATCCCCATGAGGTGGGAGACGATCCCGGCCGCAGCCTGGACCCCGAAAAACACTCAGACCAGCCCTGGGCCCAAGCTGTGGCGGAGTGTGAAATGCTTCGGCCACAACAAGCACCCTGGAGCTGCCCAGGCGGACGAGACACAGACGTGGCCCCCTGTGCCCGAGACGGAGGTGCGGGGAGCTGCTCGCCTGGGCTGAAGCCTGCTCAGGGCCAGCACGTTCCAGAAGGCGGGCTGAGGAGGTGTGGTTTCCAGGCAGCACCTGCACCCCCTCTCAACATGCACAGGGCTGCCGCCGCCGCCGCCGCCGCCGCCGCCACCGCCGGGAAGGAACAGGGCGTGTGAGCAGGAAGGCCTGCAGGTGGGAGGGGCTGGGGGCCAGTGATTTAGAAATAAGCTCTCACACTGGGCCCAGCACCAACAACCTATTTAATCGATCATCATCGCGACTTTCCTAAGGCCCGCGTGGCGCACGCCATCCTGGCTCCCCCGCTCGCCTTTACTGGAATGCAGGACACGGGCCGAGCGAGGTGCTGTGAGGCCCACAGCAGCCTTCTCTGCATGTGAGGCCTGGCGACCCCTACTCTGGCCCTGAGAGAAGACCCCCACGGAGCCCTGGCCTAGTTGGAAAGGTCCTGGCTCTCGGCCCCCGGGGGACCTCACCCCTGCCCACATCCTGGCCCACCATGGGCCCGTGCCCGAGGCGGCCCCGCGCGTTCTCTGGGTTACGCGTCCCTACACCTGGCATTGAGTTGCTCAATTACAGACCCAGCCCTCGCCCGACTGATTTCTGCTTTGTGGGAAGGGGCCCTCCGGTGGGGTTCCGGCTGCACCCACACCTCCCAGGCCACGTCAGGGGGTGGTGGCCTCGGCCCGGCCAGCCTGGTACACGCTGAGGAGGGAGGAGATGGTCCCGAGGAGGCCCACGAGCCACGGGGGGAAGCGGCCAGCCCACAGGACACCCGGAGGCAGCCAGTGCACGGCGTTGGCCAGATCGGCCACGTTGCTCAGGAGGGTCAGCACCTCCGACCGGACCTGGGCCTCCATGGCCCTCCTCTTGCTCCGGGGCAGCCGGCTGCGGGAGCAAAGAGAAGCCGCTGGGGAAGACCCAGGCACACCCAGGCTCACCCCAACGGGCAGGAAGAGGTGACAGCAGAGCGAGTGAGGAGAACTGGTGGGGCTGCGTCCCCGTCACACCCCCCAGAGGGAGCCCACAGCATGAACAGGGCACAGATGGGTGTGGGAAGTCTCAAACCCACACCTCAGTCCTCTGGGCCCTGGAGACAGGCAGGGAGCTGCAGGGGTCGGGGGGCGCTCGGGGCCTCAAGCCAGCCTCTGTTTCCCCATCTGGGCCAGTCCCTGGAGCTGCTGTAAGGCCCCCGCGCAGGCCCGCACAGGCGCGAGGCTGGAAACGTGGCAGCTCACAGCACCTCCCCGGCGAGGGAAACCCAGCAGCGTCCCCAGCCTGCGGCAGGAAGTCAGCCTTTCTCCCGGGCAAAACCCTGGGGTCATACCTGGTGAAGGCCACTGCGGGGCCCCTCAGCTTCCGTCTCAGCGTCAGGACCATCCTCAAGGACCTGCAGCAGGCAAAGCAAAGCAGGGTGGGGGCGCAGGGGTTAGCTCCCCATTGCCAGCCCAAGGGGAGGCTGCCGCCCCCCACGACGGCCACAGGTAACTCCAGCGCCCTGCACCCTCCCAGGGCACCAGACTGGCCTGGGCCTCGGAAGCTCCCGGGGACTCCTAATTCGGACCCTGACCTGCCTGCACTGTCCACACAAGATCTGGAAGCATCTAGTGCTTCTGATGCTGGAGCCAGGCATGTGTCCCTGGCCAGGTGACCTGTCCCCGGAGAGCATGGGGACACAAGTCAGCACCTGCAGTGAGGTAAGTGGGTCTGCGTCAGACCACCTGGAAGACTGGAGCAACACACCGACTCCTGCGCCCCGGGTCCAGACTAGCAGAATCCAAACCTCTCGGCAACTGGGCATCTGCATTTCAGCAAACTCCCTGGTGACTCTCAGGTACCTTGGGGTCCTATGGACACCAGGTCGGGACCCTCATGCTTGCTCACACCAAATAGAGAGACATGATGAAAAAGTATAAGCTCTAAAAATGAACAGGCAGAGCACAATTTGAGGGCAATGCCACCACTCTGTGATGCTGTAACAGTGGGAATGTCTCATTTCACACCTGTCCAAGCCCCCAGGACGTGCAACACAGAGTGAATCCAGATGTAAACCACGGACTTGGGGTGCCCGTGACTTGTCGACGTGGATTCATCGACTGCTGGGGGAGTTTGATCGTGGAGGGGCTGTGGGGCGGGTGGGGAATCTATGGAAACTCTCTTCACTTTCAGTTCAATTGTGCTGTGAAGCTAAAACTCTAAAAGTCTATTTTAAAAAAATTAATGGAACCGGGGTGCCTGGCTGGCCTAGCCGGTAGAGTGTGCTTTCTGGGCAGGGAGCTCGGAACAAACCCGCTCAGCGCATTTACAGAGAGGG